>NC_056747.1:612013256-612313256 GCF_019279795.1 Protopterus annectens
TCTGCCATAAACAAACTGTACAACAGAAGGAAGAAACTGTTGCAAAAGAGAGTAGAATCCCATGAGTGGAGAAGCTCCCTGGTCAGCCTCAGTAAGAAGCTGAGATCCCTTATAAGATCCTCCAAAGCTAGCTACGAAAACAAAATTGACACTAATTCTAAGGACAACCACAGAGCATTCTATAGCTATATCAAGATTCTCGATAGCAACACCCAAATCTGCTCTGAGTTACAGCACAACGGCAGGAAATTTACAGAACCAACTGATATTGTCAACATCCTGGCAGATAAGTTCAGTGCTATCTTTACCTCCCACCACCCCCCACCCCCCACCCCCACCCACCCACTAAAGGACCCATATCTATACAGGAAGAATGCAGAGTCCCTGTAATCACAACTACGCAGGTAAAAGCTGCACACTCTAAAGCCAGAAACACAGCCTCCATGGGACCGGACAACATCCCATGCTGCATTTTACAAGAACTTCAGAAAGAACTGGCTCCCCGTTAAGCACCATGTTCAGTAATAGCCTCGCATCAGGCTTTGTGCCCACTGAATGGCGCACAGTAACAGTTATTCTACTCTACAAAGGGGGAGCCACCACTGATCCCGGGAACTATCAACCTATTAGCCTGACCTGCAAGGCCATGGAACGTATCATCATGGAACTCATAAACAAAGACATTGGTAACCTCCAAACTCTGGATCCCACCCAGTTTGGGTTTGTGAAAGGCAGATCATGCCTCCTGAACCTGACTTGACTTCTTTGAGGCAGTCACCAAAGCCGTAGATGAGGGTAAGGTGGTTCACACAGCCTATCTTAACCTTGCCAAGGCTTTCGACACCATCCCTCATTCTGGAATTTTAGCTAAACTCACTAAACTAGGTATGAATCCCTACGTCACAAGATGGGTTGCCAACTGGCTCACTGACAGAACCCACATTGTGAAAGTTGCAGACTCCAAATCTGACCTCAAAACAGTGACAAGTGGAGTACCACAGGGTTCCATCCTGGAACCTCTCCTGTTTGGTATCTACTTCTCTGAAGTACAGGCTAACACAGAAGGCCTCTGGCTAATGAAGTTCGCAGATAACTGCAAACTAGGAGCCATAGTTAAGTCCCCAAATGATGTGGACATCCGACAGAAGAGCCTCGCTGAGACAGATGCCTGGTGTCAGAGCCATGGCCTCAAGCTCAGTGCCAAAAAGTGCAGTGTCATCCCCTTTGGTAAAAACTCTGTACCCATGAACTACCACATAGGCAGCAATCTACTTAACATCAAATGTGTAAGAGACCTTGGGACCCAGGTGGACAGTAGTCTCTCCTTTGATAGTCACATCTCCACAGTAGTCAGGAAGTCCTTCTACGTGGCACACCTCATCATAAAAGGGTTCTCATCCAGGAAAAAAGAGGTCATTGTTCCCCTCTACTCGACACTCAGACCCATTATAGAGTACAACATCCCTTTTGGAATGTACCTCACAAGACATCTGCAGCAGCTGGAAAGGCCACAGAAGTACCTCACAAAGAGGATTACTGGCCTCAAACAAATGCCCTACACTGACCCCCCCTGACACCTAAGAGGAAAGTATATTTAAAGAGAGGCTCATGTGGCTCCAAACAGCTAGTCTACCTTTCTGTCTGTCAGAACTGTCAGCAGTTTTACGTTGGGAAAACTGAGAGGGCTCTGTGCAGACGGATATATGAACACCTTTATGCTATTAGACGTGAGGATGACAACAATGCTCTTTATAAACATTTCAGGGAAAACAACTGCTGTAAAACCTTCCAGTTTGGTATTTTGGAGATCCTTGGTAATGACCATAGGGGTGGTGACTGGAAAAACAGGTTGGAAAGGGAAGAGTTAAAGTAGCAAATAAGACTGAACTCCACCCATTTCCCAGGTATAAATGAAACATGTAGTATTATGCCTGTATTAAAATACCACTCACTCAAGTTGTAAAACATTTTTATATTATGTTTTTTATATAATGTTTTTTCATACAATGTTACATTAATGTATAATTTTTGTAAAAAGTTTTTAAATAATGGGTTGGTAAAGTTTATAATAAACACATTAGATAGTATTTTAAATAGTAAAGTATAGATGTTTAAAAGGGTATTTTTAAAGGATGAACTGTGAATAGCAGAATGTTCCTTTAAATAATGAGAGGGAGGTATTTTCATTAATTGGTAATTATTTAATTGTTGCAAGGTATAAAAGCACTACTGGTTTTGTTATTTAAATGTTTCTGATGAAGTCTTGGTGTTTTTAGACAAAAGCGCGCTTAATTAAACCTATTTTTTAAGCTATTTATTAGTGCTTACTTATAGCTAATTTCAGCTACTCTATATTGCTACACTCGAACGTTCCTTTGGAACTGTAAAGTTCTTCATTAGCACTCTTCAAGAAAAATCTTGATGAGTGGATGGGAAATAGGAAATACACCCCGGGGTTCACTTCTGTGTCTCTGCTTGACAGTGGCACAGGAAAATAACTTTCTTGGGTGGCGTAAGCCAGAGAACCTTGTTGGCTAAGCTTACATAGGCCCTTGGGCCGATAACCTAGTACCTACCTGTGAACCTATGGTATACTTTCTTCTACTTTATTAACTTAATATTCTGCATGACTGTTCTCCGTAAGGATCTGTGCCCAAAATCACATTCTTTCTTTCTTGAATTACCCCCTGCTTCATCATCATCCCTTTCAACTTTGAATTGTAGCTTTCTGCTTGTGTTATTTATAAGAACTTTAACTGTGTACCTCAAAAATATCCCTTCAAATTAGGTAATCCTAAACTTCCATGTTTAATTTAGAGGATCAGCTTATCCCACTTCACTCTTGCTCTCTTCCCAACCACATAAAATTCTTCAAGTCTTTATTATCCACAACTTTTCTTTTGGTTGCTAAAATGTCTGATTTGTGTAATAAACTGAAAGTAGTAAACACGTTGCTATCTAATTCTACAGGCAAGAGCTTCCAGATTCTTGGTTTTTGTTTTATCTTTTAATCTGATGTTTTCCTTTTCATTCTTCCTGAATGAATGGGTTACAGATTCGATCCTCGGATCCAACTCAGCTGCATACTTCAGAGCTTGGATACAACTTTGTAGCTCCTCCCTCTACCCACAATCCCCTTGTTTATTCCCAGTACCTTAGATCTCATTTGCCTCCATTGTGCTCAGATGTAGGGTCCTTCTTTCGCAATGTTATTTATACTTTTTCAGGTTTTTTGTATAGTAGAAAAGTTTAACTCTCTTATCTAGAATTTCCTTCTCTGTATTATAATCTTCTCTCTTAGTCTTCAGTTTTTCTGTATCAGGAATCTCTCATCAGGAATCTCTATACTATTTTTGTAGAAATTTCTTAAAATTTCTATTGGCAGTAATTTATCTTTTCCTTATTTTTTTCTATTCCTCCTACCCTTTTAACAGGTTAATTCTTTGCCATTGTTGGTATTTTTCTTACAGAAAAAAAATGTTCTTATTTTTCTCTCTTCTTTTGTTCTGTCGTGGCTGACAAGCCGACAGGCTTTAAAAACTCAGATGCCCACAAGGAGTGCATCTGTTGTTTTGGAGAAGCTCATTTAAATGCAAACTGCTCAATATGTACAGCTTTCAATTCGAGATCCTGACAGACGAAGTAAGCTTATCCTTAAGGCTTTACTTCCTCCCTCGTCTACATCTTTTTCAGGGACTCATACCCTCAGTAAGACCTTGAAAGCTCCATCGGAGCATTTTAAGCTGTGATGATACGAGGTAAGCAACTCAGTACTCATCATCTTGCCTTGCGGTAGTAACTTAACTAGGGAACAGTAATCCTTTAGTCAGTCAGGATAATATAGTGAGATTAATTATTGTTTTTCTGCATCTTTGTGAATCTGTCCAACTGTATTATTTTTTATATCTGCTGTGTTTGAAACTCTGGTATTATTTTAACTAGATATTCAGTATTCTCATGTTTTCTATTTCATTGTTTATTAAATATTTCTATACCTTTTATTGTGGATGGTCTTTTACAGAATATTTTTAACATCTTAAGAGTACTTCTGCTCATTTTAGTGACATTGTGACTGCTCCTGAAATTTTTGCCTTGCTGGATTGGTGAAACTACTGTTTGTATTAGTATTAATTTTACTCAGTATAATTGGGTACCCTTGTAAGAGCCTTAGAGTAGTTGACTGCTGGGAGAGTAATTACCTTATAGTCTGGGCAGAGGGACACAGCTGGTAAATATTTGCCAGCCTTTCCCAGGTGTGTGTGTGTGTGTGTGTGTGTGTGTGTGTGTGTGTGTGTGTGTGTGTGTGTGTGTGTGTGTGTGAGAAAATCAAATATCCAAGTGTGCGCATCAGCTGCTTGGAACAGGGACAGAGAGCTACAAAGTGGTCTGTGGAGTCTTGTTTTGGGCCTGGATAAAGAGTGTCTCTCCAGCCCCAGGTCTGGAGGGTGTTACCTGTGTGCTGTTAAGGGACGTGGTGCTTAGTGTAGAGAGCCACATTTGAAAATATTGAGTGAATCCATTTTTATTCCTAGTGGCCATCCCTCACTGGTGTCAGTGGTGAAGATTGAGCCTTCTTGATTACTGGCCTGGAGTAGGGACCATCACATATTGGTGGCAGCTGGTTGGGATATTAATTGAACTTCAGTAGCCTGGGGGCAGATGTCACTGAAAGTGTATGTACTCTCAGCAGCCACAAGGTAAACATACAGAGTTTCATTTTCACAACAGTTTTATTTATTTTTGGCAGTTTAGTTTAGTTCAGGGAAAGCAGGCAAAGATGTCAGCAGCGGATTATGGCAAACTGACAAATAACCGGTTGGCCAAGATGCATGTAACAGTGAGCCTGAAAGTGAGCCACAGCTGCTGGTAGGTACTGATGTTGCTGTGGACAGGGTGACTGCAAGAACAGAGGTGAGTGGTAGTACTCAGGCTGACAATGAGGTACCACTGTCAGAGGATGCCAGGGTTCCTGTGGAAGGGGAGCTGGGGAGAATTGCAAAGGTAGAGTTGAGACAGGCTCAGCTTTCAGACCCTACCTTAAGAGGCTTGAAGGGAGGTAGCTAAGGAGGCACCTGATTCTGAAGGAAAAAGGGAGTCTGTATACTGGAGCAAAGGATTACTGTATAAAGTGTTGACCCCTGAGGGATGGCTTGAGGGTGAGATAATACAGGAGTTGGTAGTGCCCGGAGCCTACTGTCTGACACTTCTAGCCATAGCCCATGACATTCCTTTTGCAGGTCATATGGGAATAAAGCATACCAAGAGACATATTATGCATAACTTTTATTGGCCTGGGATTGCAAAGGACGTAACAGAGTACTGCAGTACATGTGAGCATTGCCAAAAGATAGGCAAGGCAGGAAACATGGTCAAAGTTCCTTTGATGCCTTTGCCTGTGATTGAGGAGCTATTTCAGAGGTTAGCTATGGATATTGTGTGCCCTCTGAGTACTACAAGTTCCACAGGGAAGAAATATATCCTAGTGGTAGTAGATTATCCAACTAGATGTCTCTGTCCTCCATTGAGGCAGAGAACGTGGCAAATGCTTTGTTAGCGATTTTCACCAGGGTAGGTTTCTCAAGAGAAATACTGACAGAGGTGCCAGTTTCATGTCAGACCTGCTGGCTTGTCTGTGGAAGCACTGTGGGGTGAAGCACATAAAGACCACCCTACCATCCCCATACTAATGGTCTTGTAGAGAGGTTAAACTCTACACTAAAGACCATGCTGCTGGTATTTGCAGACCAGTTTAAGAGAGAGTGGGACAAATATTTGCCCCATCTGCTGTTTGCATACATAGAGGTACCCCAAGAGTCCACATTTTTTTTACCCTTTGAGTTGCTGTATGGGCATAGTTTGCAGGGGGGCCTTTAGATTTGATTTGTGACGAATAGGAGGGTGTGTGTGAATCCCACAAGGATTCTGTCGTGGTATATGTCCTAAACCTCAGGACAAGGCTTAGGGAGCTCATGGGCTTGGCCTAGGAGAACCTGGCAGGAGCCCAACAGCAGAAAAAGGTGTGGTATGACAGGAGTGCTCAAGTCCGAGTGTGTACTGTGGGACAGCAAGTTATAATGCTCATTCCTGTCAAACACAGTAAGCTGCAGGCAGCGTGGGTGGGACCCTTTGAAGTGGTAAGAAAAGTCAGTGATGTTAATTACCTGGTAAACCTGATAGGCAGGAGGCATAAGCACATGTTGTGCCATGTTAACATGATGAAACCTTACCATGACAGGGAGGCCCCGGTGCTGAGTGTTTGCAGTGGATGGCAGGAGGAGTCTGAGGGGGGATCTGGTGCCTGATCTCCTCAGTGAGGCTTGGACTGACACCCCACTGGAAGGGGTAGCAATGTCCAAGAGGTTATCTGTACCCATGTTTGAGAAATCTGAGCTGTGTTGCAGGAGTTTGGGGGCACGTTTACTGGAAACCTTTGTGCACCCACCTGGTGCAGCACCATGTGGATACAGGACCTCAGGGTGTCTGAGTGATTCAGACAGACTCTGAGGGACGAAATACAGGAAATGTTGGAAGTGGGGTAATCCAGGAGTCCAGCAGTCCCTGGGCTTCCCCAGTGGTGCTGGTACCAAATAAAGATGGCAGCACCAGGTTCTGTGTGGGCTACAGAAAACTAAACAGTCACACACAGATGCTTACCCCATGCCTAGGACAGATGAAGCTTAGACAAGCTGGGTGGGGCTAAGAATCTGACCACTATTGATCTGACCAAGGGCTAATGCCAGGTGCCCTTTAATCCCTCTGCTAGGGAGAGAGGTCAGCCTTTGTGACTCCTTTCAGATTATACCAGTTCAAAAGATGCCCTTTGGAATGAAAAATGCCCCAGCAACATTCCAGAGGCTGGTAGATCGTATCCCAGCAGGAGCAGGAGATTATGCCCTTGCTTACCTGGGCAATATTACTGTGTACAGCCATTCCTGGCAGGAGCACCTTCAGCATGTCAGGGAGGTCCTGCGTGGACTGCAGAGGGTACGGTTGACCATTAAGCCCAGTAAGTGTCAGGTGGACATGGCACAGATCTCTTACCTTGGGCATAAAGTGGGGAGTGGTAAGATCAGGCCAGAACCTGCCAAAATGGAAGCTGTTTAGGCTTGGCCTGCTCCTGTTACCAAAAAGCATGTGAGGGCATTCTTGGGGACAGTGGGGTACTGTAAAAAGTTTGTTCCCAATTATAATACAATAGCTGCTCCCCTCACAGACCTAACAAGGAAAAAATGGCCAGATAAGGTAGTGTGGACTCCAGCCTGCGAGCAGGCATTCCAAAAGCTTAAAGGGGCTTTGGGAAGACCCCCTGTGTTAGCCAGTCCAGATTACAGCAAATCATTTGTTGTGCAGGTGGATGCTTCAAACCATAGGGTGGGGGCTGTATTCAGCCAGGTTTCCTCACAGGGAGAAGAGCACTCAGTTGTGAATCTCAGCCATAGACTCCAACCCAGGGAGGAATGCTATGCAGCTGTAGAAAATGAATGTCTAGCCATAGTATGGGCACTGCAGAAACTTCAGCCTTATCTGTATGGAAGGAAATGTCACTGTGGTTACAGACTGTAATCCCTTAACATGACTATATCATGCCAGCCAGCAAAATGCCAAGTTATTAAGGTGGAGCCTAGAGTTGCAGGCATATGACATGAAAGTGCAGCACTGTAGTGGGGTCAGCAATGCCAATGCAGATGGACTTTCAAGACAAGAGTATAGGCTAATGTGTTCCCAGACAGTCCCATTTCTCCAAAGCAACATTTTTCCAGGGTCCCTTGAAAAATGAGCTTGAGTTTTCAAAAGGGGCGAGAGCTGTAGTAAGTAGCTTAACTAAACAGTAATTCTTAAGCCAGTCAGAAAAATATAGTGAGATTAGTTAAGTATTGTTTTTCTGTATCTGTGTGAATCTATCCAACTGTGTTATTTTTGTGGCGTCCCCACTCTGGGACAGTAATCAAGAAGCCTGAATCCTCACCACTGAGACTGGAAAGGGGCGTTCACTTGGAATACAAATGGATACACTCAGTATTTCCAGATGCAGACCTCTCTGCATCAAGCACAATTTCCCTTAACAGCATGCAGGGAGCACAGTCAGCCCAGGGTCTGGATTTCTCTATATCTGTCTCTCCTCATGTCCCCAATAAGGTTCTCCACTGGCACAGCTTTATCAAAGCAGTGTTTTGTGTTCTGCTACAAGTAGATGAAACACGCACACTGAGATTTTATTTGTGTGCACGCACACACACACACACACACACACACCTGGGAAAGGCTGGCACAGATTTACTAGCTATGCCACCTTCTGTCCAGACTATAAGGTAGTTTCGCTGCCACCAGTCAGTTACTATAAGGTTGAGTGAAGTTAATATTAATACAAATGGTAATGTTAACCCAATAGCAAGGCTTTCAGGAGTGGCCAGAGTTATCACCAAATAAATATGTGCAAATACTCTCAAAACTATGAGACATTTAAATATATTTAACATTAAATAATAAAAGAACATCAAAATACAAAATATCTATTTACAGTAAACACTAGAATTTCAATTACAGGAAATGTTTAAAAAAAACTAACACAGCTGGAAAATTTCAGACAGTTGCAGAAAAGCAGTACTCAACTATTCTTGCTATGTTTTCCTAACTAATCTAAAGGGTATTAGTCGTTGGTCACGTACTAGTGCAAGGCAAGATGAAGTGGTTCATAGGTTTATACAAGGTTATCTGCCCTAAAGCATTTATAAGCCTAGCCCAAATTTTTGTGGCTTACGCCACCCCTTATATGAAAAAATACTGTGCCCATTAGTTTGTTGTGCCTCTGTCCAGCAGTGACACAGAGATGATTTCCGGGATAAACCTTCGATCTCCCATCCACAGGTCAAGATTTCTCTTGAACAAAGCCAGTGAGGTGCTCTGCCTCACATGGACCGGGATTTTATTCCACAGCATAGGGAGTCTCTGAGTGATAAATCTATCCCTCCAGCACGTCCTATTTATATCCGTGCTAAGGTTTAAGTCGCTTGCTCTAGTGGTTTTGGTGGATTTGGATTTTTTGAGGTGGAGCATGTCCATTAATTCCGGGTTGGACATGGCCTTGTATGTCAGGCACATGTCACCTCTGAGCAGACGGTATGCAACTGAATACCGGTGAGTGGACTTCCTCCTTTATTAGTTTCCAAGAACAGAGTGCTGCTAAGACTTCAGTCCTCTCTAATATTAAAATGTTGTTTCTGTACAGAATGACATCACATACATCTGGTCATCTGACTTCTGGTTTCCATGCTATCACCAGCAGTGGAAGTTGCCAGGATTTTAATACTTACATGTTAATAATACATACGCAAGTGCATTGCTGAGATTTGGTGCAGCTGCTGGAAGTCATAAAACCATAAAACACTTCCCTTCTTCCTAAAGGAGTTAATAAACCATACTTCTTACAGACATTGTGTATCTGGCTTCATTCAGAACTGTGAGATAACATCTTTATGGCCTAGGCCCAATAGTTTAATTTTCTTACTGTTTTTGAAGGTTGAGATTAACCTCCTCTCTTTCAGTATCCTCTGTCAAAACATATACATTTAATTCAATTACAATAATACATGTACATTTCCTTCAAGCAGGCCACACTGTTGATACATTTTAACACAATCAACTTTACCAATACATTTTTAAACACAAGCAACTGTACAAATCTGTTTGATACACAAATGACATATAATTCTTTACTAAACTCCAGTTAGCTGTGCTTGCATGTTACACTTCCACTGCCTGTGATTGAAACTCTGGTATTTATTCCAACTAGATATTCAGTATTCTCATGTTTTCTATTTCATTATTTATTATTTAATATTTCTTCACCTTTCATTGTGGCTGGTCTTTTAGAGAATACTTTTAACTTCTTAAGAGTACTTATGTTTACATTAGTGACACTGTGGCTGCTCCTGAAAGCTTTGCTGCATTAGTCAAACTCTACCATTTGTATCAGTATTAATTTTACTCAGTATAACTGGGTACACTACACAATCCAACATTCTAGTCATTGGAGACTCCGTCGTGAGACACACAGCTGCCCCTCTCTCCAGGCTGAGTATGGAGAAAGTCATGGTCAGTTGCTTATCAGGGGCTTGGATCCATCACACTACACATGCAATCAGGTCATTGGACCAGAATTGCCAATATGACATAGTCATAGTCCATGTGGGAGTAAATAACCTGAGACATACCTCCATAGACTATATGAAGAGAAACATCATAGAGCTCTTGGAATATGTGTCTCAAGCTGGTATGAGCCTACCATTGAGCAGCAGTTTACCTTCTCCAAGGATGATGCTACAATATGAACAAAAGATGATTGACTTTAATAATTGGCTTAGTTTCTGGTGTCATTATAGGGGGTACAAAATTTGTCAGCATGGAAGGAGATGGTCAACAGACCACGCTGCTTTGCCAGGGATGCTCTGCACCTCTCCCCTCTAGGCATTCAAATATTAGCTAAAACATTGTCTTTCCCCATAGTGCCTTTTTAGGAAATGCCATACTGAAAGCACTTCCAGCATAGCAAATCAAACCCAAGAAAATCTAAAGGTATTACTGCTCTCAATGCTAGGAGTCTAAACAAAAAACTCCACTCCCTATAAGGTCTCTTTACCCTAAAGAATGCTGGCGTCTGTGCTGTCACTGAGACATGGTCAGTACACAAGCAGTGCAAAGTTATAATGCCTTCCACACATTTAGGCCAACTACTTCACAGGCAGGGACTAAACGTGGAGGTGTCTCTATTTATATCAAAAATAAATATATTTCAAGGCTCGTCAAACAGGGCAATGCACTTGAGCTGCTCCATGTTCAAGTCACCACAGGTAAACTCCAATACCACTTCCTTGCTATGACCCAGGAAACCCATACCATGTATTTAAACTTATTAGAAACACTAACCATGCAATCCAATACCATATTCATGGGTGACTTTAATTAACCATTACATATTAACACTCCTCCAAGAAAAATCTTGATGATTGGATGGGAAATAGGAAATTTACCCCAGGGATCACCTCTGTGGCTCTGCTCGACAGGGGCACAAGAAAATAATTTTCTTGGGTGGCGAAAGCCAGGGTACCTTTTTGGCTAGGCTTGTATAGGACCTAGGGCCGATAGCCTAGTACCTACTTATGAACCCTACTATTAACTGGGAGTCCTATATGACACCAAATGTACACATCCAGAGATTCCTGGAATTTGTAAACAGAACCTTCCTGGACCAGATAATCAGTACACTACCAAGGGGTGCAGCCGTACTGGCTCTGGTCCTCACTAATATGGGAGACTGCTGCACACACCCTACTGTAATGCCTTCCCTGGTAAGGTCAGACCACAGACTGGTCTCCTTTGAAGTAAAAATAAAACCAGGACCCCAGGTAAACCTGGAATATTTAGGAACTATTCTAAGGCTAACCTTTTGCTATTAAGTGAGAACCTGGCAAAATTTCAAGCTCCCATAAATCCTGAGAACACTGCTGCCTATGCAGAACTGTTCACAAAAAACCCATACAAGCATGTAAATAGCTGCACAGAAGCAGCTGTACCCAACAGGAAGAACTACAGAACTAACTCAAAAAACAAGCCACCCTGGTGGAATCACAAAGTCAGTAAGCTGTATAACAGGAGGGAGAAAATCATGGCAAAAATTAGGAGGTGCAGCACCCAGCAGGATAAACACACTCTCATCAAACTAAATAAACAACTCAGAGGACAAATAAAGTCTACCAAAGCCAAATTTGACAGGTCAAGGACAACCACAAAGCATTCTTTAGCTATGTCTGCAACTTCACAGGCAATGCACAATTGTATGCAGAGCTCATTGTAAATGGAGCTGTCTTTACTGAGCTGGAAGATGTAGCAAACCTCCTGGCTGATAAATTCAGCTCCAGCTTTACCCCTCTCTGTCCCTCAACCTTCTCTCAGTAAGTATCATGAAATATAACTCCCCCTACTATCACTAGGGAACAAGTCCTTAATGCTCTCTCTAAGACCAAGAACACTGGATCATTGGCCCAGACCATATCCCAGGATGCCTTCCAAATAGCATGAAATATGACCTATCAGGGCCTCTGGAGTTACTATTTAACTGTAGCCTCCAAACAGGCTTCGTGCTTCATGCATGGAGAAAGGCAGCAGTCATCCCTCTGCACAGTGGTGAGCTATCTACTGACCCTGGAAACTACAGACCTATAAGTCTTACTTGTCTTAGGTTAGATACAAACCCATATATCACCCGGTGGATAGCCAGCTGGCTCACAGACAGGACCCAGGAAGTTAGAATTGGGAGTCCACTTCTACAAAGAGGCCAGTCACAAGTGGAGTCCCTCAGGGATCAGTCCTTGGACCACTCCTTTTTGTCATTTACTTCTCAGAAGTCAAGGCCAGTGTCAGTTGTCTCTGGCTGACTAAATTTGCAAATGATTGGAAATTAGGAGCGGTCATTGAATCTCACACTGGCACAAATGTTCTCCAGGAGTGGCTGACACAGGCAAACAACTGGTGTCAGAGCCATGGACTAAAGCTAAAGGCCAAGAAATGCATAATATTATCCTTTGGGAAGTCATCCATTCCTGGTAACTATCATATTAACAACACACCCCTTAAAGTTGACCCAGTAGTCAGGGATTTAGGGACACACACAGATAGTAATCTAGCCTTTGATCATCATGTGTCTGCATTGGTGAGGAAATCCTTCTATGTTGCACAACTTATAAACAAAGGTATGGCATCTGAGTCCAAGGAAGTCATTGTTCCACTGTGTTTGGCATTCATCAGACCTAGCATTGAATGCAATGCCCCGTTTAATATGTACCTAACCAGGCATGTCCAACAATTGGAAGGTTCGCAGAGGTTCCTCACTAAAAGAATACAGGGTTTAAGTAAAATGTCCTGTGCAGGCCACCTCAAGGCCCTATCCCTGTATTCTGTTTCCTACAGGCTTTTGAAGGAAGATCTCTGCCTTGCATAGGTTCATAGGTTGGTACTAGGCTATCAGCCCTAGGGCCTATACAAACCTAGCCATAGCAATTCCTTGGCCATTTCTTCCCACAGTATTTACAGAGCATTGCCAAACCCCACTTTGATGGACCTCCTGCATATCCACAAAACAAACAGCACCACACCTGATCTAAAGACTTAAACCTTGCCTGTGATATAAATAGGACCTGCTGGAGAGCTAGGTATGTATCCAGAGACTACCAAATCTGTGGAATAGGCTCCCTACCCATTTGAAGCAGAGTTCTCCCTAACTCGGTTCAAGTGCATATTGGACAATTGGATGGGAAACTCTGAATTCATCCCTGATTTTTGGCACCTATGTCTCTAATGGACACAGGTAACCTGTAAATGATTCATCTCCCAGGCCCATGATTAAGCTTATCAAGGGTATCGGAACTTCTCAGAGATTTGAGATGCATGGCTAGGTTTATAAATGCACTTGTGGTTGTTAGCTTAGCAAACACCTATGAACTTATGAATCTTTGTAAGAGCCTTAGAGTAGCTGACTGATGGCAGCGTAATTACCTTATAGTTTGGGCACAGCTGGTAAATCTGTGCCAGCCCTTCCCAGGTGTGTGTGTGCTGTGTGAAAATCAAATATCCAAATGTGTGTGTCAGCTACTTGGAACAGGGGCATACAGCTCCAAAGTGGTCAGTAAGGAGTCTTGTTTGGGGCATGGAGAGAAACAGTGTGTCCATCCCCAGGTCTGGAGGGTGCTCCCTGTGTACTCTTAAGGGAAATTGTGCTTGGTACAGAGAGCTGCATCTGAAAATACTGTGTGTATCCATTTTTGTTCTTAGTGGCCATCCCTCACTGGCGTCAGTGGTGAGGATTGAGGCTCCTTGATTACTGGCCCGGAGTAGGGACCACCACAGATGCATTCACAGCAGAAGTCTCCTAGGACTTCTTTGGAACTGCCATTACTCACACAGTCTTATTTCCTTCTCTGATACATCATTCTGTTTTGGGCCCACCAGGATCTGACAGCTTTGAGAGTTCTGGAGTCCCATCCGAAGGTAATTATTTCCTCTACTCTGACAGCATCCCTGACCAGTTCTTTTCCTCTGCTTTCAGATCAGAATGGGTCCTGGAGACAAAGCATTAGTGTTGGATCAGTAGGGCTATGATCTACTCCAATGCTCTCTGATCCATCCCTGCTCCTTGGAGCCTTGGCACTGGAAAACTTGGGTTCAGTTCTCTCCTGCAGGCACAGATCGGGTCTGCGTCGTGATCTATTCATACTGGATCACTTGTCTCTGATGCCAGTGGCCACAGCTTCTCCAGATCCATATGCCTTCAAGGTTGTGGAAAGGGCTTTTTCTTATTCTATAGATCAGGTTCTTCTCCCTCGCTTTCTCTCCCTATTTTGTCCTCTGTTCCAAGCTCTGAGTCCATCAGACCTGTTCCACAGGGGCAGCCAGTACCATTTAGCTGCCAGTTGGTTCCCATGGAGGAACTCCCCTCTCTTCTGACACTTCCCCCAAACATCCCCCTGAGGAGGTCCATCAGAAGAGAACTTGTAAGAGGAGGCGCATAGATTTCCCAGTGAAATCTCTCACTGAAGATACTGATTTCAAGGAAGGAGAAGGGTCCCCCGATCACCACCTGATGATGTCTCCTTTGGAGACGTATTAGAGATCCTTAAACAAGAAGGTGGTTGGTGTTCTGTTAATCCTCCAGAGGAGTCAATATTTCTAGAGGCTTTTCGTTCTGACACATCTGTGTCTTGGGTGACCCCCCCAGTGGATGAGCTTATTGATCTAGTCTCTCACCGGGCATGGAAGGAGACTGATTCCATTGAGCCAATACTGCATCGCCCTGACAAGTTCTTAGCCCCTCTAAAAGATAAATTCCTCTGGGACAAAGGCATCCCTGTAGATGTAGTGGTGGTGGTGGCGGCAGCCACCAAAAAAGAATTAACAGAACAGAGCTGTTCTGTCCACCCACTAAACAGAGAGTCTGGGGCGCTGGATACATTTGGAAAGTAAGTTTTTGCCTCAGCGACCTTAGCTCTGTGGTCCCTTAACTATATCTGGTACACTTTGCGAAGCTACTGAGAGATTTGACCAAAGAACTGTCAAATTTAGGTCTATATCACATAATCGAAAGATGAATTCAGCAAACTGCATTTACATCAAAAATGCCATTTAGCGAATGCACGTGTGGCGCCCCCCCCCCCCCGCTAATTATATATACCAAATCCGAGATCACATTACAGTGAGGAAAGGGCAAATTTTCCAATCTTCACTGTACTATGATCTCACTTTTAACAGTTCTCTGAACAGCATTTTCAATGTAAATGCCGTTGCTAAATTCATCTTTCAATTATGTGATATAGACCCATCAGATTTTATCTCCGAGTCCATTTCTGTAGGGGATTTTAAAAGATCATCTCAGCTGGCCACTCTTTTGCCAGTTTCAGGTGCATCCATGAGGTTGATCTCTCACGCAGCTGAAGGCACTTCACAGGTATCTGGTTCAGGCATTGCCATAATTATACATGTCGGTATGCAGCTATATGACTTTGCAGAGCCTTTCAAGGCACCCTTCATCAGTGCTCTCTTTGATGGAACATCTTTGTTTAGTCTGTGAAAGAAACATTAACCCTCAGTGAACAAGAATGAAAGACCCCATCTGCTGTGGAAGTTTTCTGCCCCGCAACAAACTTTCTCTAGAAATCAGAGAGGTGGTAAGAAATTGTGGTTCCACAAATCTCGGTGACCTTTCCAGGATTTGTGCGGAGACAACTCCTTCAGAGGCAGAGGAGGTAGTTCTAATGGTAGACATCAGTGTTTCTGTGATTTCTTCCCAGATAGACCCTTTCAGCTCTCCTGAAGTACTGTCCAAGTGCCCAACACTTGTTCTTAAACCCTGACACCTGGGCTACCATAACAAAAGATTCATAGGTGCTAAACATGATATCCAGAGGTTATTTCATACCATTTCTCAGCTCTCAATCTCCAAAAGAAAGAGACTTCCTGACATTCCACCCAGTCAGCGGAAGGCTGCAGCACAAGAAATTCAGAAGCTGCTTAAGAGTTAAACAGGAGGCCCCACAAGATAAAATATGATTCAGAATTTACTCACGTTTCTTTTTAGTGTCCAAAAAGACAGGGACTTGAGACCAATTTTGGATCTAAGCAAACTAAATCTGTTCATGAAAAATGTCAACGTTCCAAATGGTAACAGCCCAGTCCATTCTGCCATTTCTGCATAAGGATGATTGGATGTGCTCCATAGATCTTCAGGATGCATACTATCACATCAAAATAGTCAGGCAGTCTTGAAGACACAGTGCTTTTGGCTGGGAGCCAGTCACTACCAATTTGGAGCCCTACCCTTTGGACTCATCACAGCCCCCAGGGTGTTCACCAAATATATGTCAGTGGTGGCAGTTCACTTGAGACTAAAAGGATTCAGAGTGTTTCCAAAGACTGGCTCCTTACCACCTCTACCATGCAGCTTCTATAACAGTCCAGGACTATTTGCTCCAGATTTGTTACTCACTAGGTATCACAATCAGTTATGCCACGTCAAATGTAACACTGGTACAGAACTTGGAGTTTATTGGTGCGCATCTGAACATGACAATACAAATTGCCTCTTTACCTACTCATTGCATAGATACGCTCACATCTCAAGTTCAAATTCTATCTCATTTGTGTCTTCCAGCCAGACTAATTCTCCAAGCTTTAGGGTCTATGTCAGTAGCAATAGTCCTACTTCCATTAGAATGCTACTTTATGCGTGCCCTTCAGTGGACTGTAGCTGCTAGTGGTCTATTCGGCAACCCCTATCTTTTCCAGTCAAGCTTACACCAGTATGCAAGCACCATATTCACTGGTGGATCTAGTCATATGACAACTCTAAACCACACCAAAGAGTTTAATATAAAGCTTTCGGGTCTACACCCTTCATCATTATAAAATAATTACATTAATCCAACATTTAAATAGGACATACAATTAAATCACATGCTTCAGCCCATCGCACATTTTAACCAGCAATTAAATCTTAAAAAAAAATACTTAATGTCATATAGCAGAAATACACTTCATAAATAAAATACAACATAAAAACATTAAATAAATATATATATATATATAACAAAATAATGAAATATATCATAACACCTTTTAGAATTAACACACTTACATAACAAATTTAAGTAGAGTAGAAAAACATTTACATGGTAATTTTTTTTTTATTATTGTATTGTACTTCAATTGAAAATGTGGAGTATGAGAGTGGAGAAGTAAGGTAGTGAGGTGGGTTAAGTTAAGGAGAGGGAAGACAGTTGAGTGAGACACGATATGTATATGTTTACATGGGTTCCTGTTTTCAGAAGAGAGGAGAAAAGAAAAAAAGAGAACGGTAGCAGTAATGGAAGTCAGAGTGTGATTGTTAGGGAATTGCTGGTAAGAAAAAGTTGGAGAGATTAGGTATGGGCCTGACAGTGGCAAGACCTAGAGGCAAGTAGAAGTTGTTTTAGCCTTTTTTGAAGAGCAGGGGGTGGGAGATAGTTCTTATGCCTAAGAGGAGATTATTCCAGGCCTTGGCTACAGTGTGTTTATACAAGATTTTTCCTACATTTTTGTTAGGTTTGTGGATGTCAAGGAGTTGCTGATTGGATGTGTGGAGAGAGCGACTGGGAGTGTAGTATGTGACAAGGGAGGAGGGGGGGGACAGGATGTGGGTTTGTAAAGGATGGAGTGTATGATGCAGAATTGAGTCAATTGAAGTTGCTGTTGAAATTCTAACCATTGGAGTGTGTCGAGAGCAAGGCATTGGTGTGAGTTGTGTGGTAAGTTAGCAGCAAATCGAGGTATATTGTGATAGGTTTGTTCAAACTTGAATTTAGAGAGATGGTCTGGCAGTTAAGATTGGATTCATGTGTGAATTATGGGTTAAATGACCACATATCCATCAACCCAGCCCTTAAGATTTTGGCTGATGACCCCAAGAGACATCACTAGACCAGTATTTTCTGAAGTCACTTGGTTAAGTATCAGTACAACTTCACAGAAAATATGTATTAATTTTAGTCACAGTTGTATTTGTCATATACATCTACTACAATATAAGTAGAATGTATTGGAATAATTTTAGGATTTTTACATATTTTTGAACAAGTATTTTAAGTGATTATTTAGAGATTTCGAGAATTGTAAGATTATCATACATGTATTTTAACACCAATACACAACAATTAATATAAAGATTTTTTTTAAGTATTTCATTTAATATATATTTTTCTAGATATTTTATATGTATTGGATAGGTATTTATATATGTAATTTATAAGTTTTCACTATGTATGTATTTCTCTATGTTTTAGGAAGTATGTATTAGGAATTGCTGCATTAATAGTTTGAACAGTTTTTACAATATGACTACTGCAAAATGTGTTTTACAAAAGTGCTAAATTGTCTGCTTATGAACTATATTAACATCAAGCTGTAACAATTAATGGCCAACCTATAAGAATGCAAGAGTAATTAACTAATTGATTAATAAGAATGGTTATTTATACTGAGGATGTGTTTGTTATAATAGATTCTGATGAAGTCTCCACATAGCAGATGAAAGCGCTCAGTCTGGGAATTCTAATTAGTTTTTATTTATTTTTATTTTTATTTTCGTTAATACAATAAATTGGAATTTCAAATTTTTGTCTGGTCGGCCATTGGTATATCAAAGGTGCATCAATGACTAATTATTTCTACTAACGGAAGAGGAAAGCCTTTATTGTTACTGGGCAGCGCCTTCATCATTTATTTGGTTGAAGTTGTGAGTTATTCTTGGTTGATAGTAGATTTTAGCCAGGTTTCAGATCGAGTAAGAATGTGTGGGGAGTTGTGGGCAATCCAGGCATGAAGTTCAGTGCTTTTGCTGACAATGCTTTGGGCATTTAGAGAGTAGATAGAAATCCTTTTTGGGTGGGAAGTAGTAGGACTGGGAGGGAGAGTAAGGGGGGTTGAAGTGGAGAGGGGAGAGTTAGGGATGAGGGTCTGTGGGTTGCATGAGAAGATGATGAAGTTGGCCTGAGGTTTGGGTGGATGTCACCAGAGAGAAGTAGAATAAATACTGGTATATTAATGTGAGAGTGGTGGTAGTAGGGGATGTTGCCCTTCAATTTTGGTTTTGTGTGATTGGATGTATACTATAGTAACTTATGTTAAAAAGGCACGTATAGGTAAAGCTATAAAGAGAAGGGGAGCTTATAATTACAAAGTACCTTGCTAAGGTAAGGGAAGACAGCTCCTGTACTTTACAAAAAAAGCACCAAGCCAGACATGTCTAAGGGTCAGCTTCCGGTGATTTCTCCTGTCCACTTGGTAAATCTGAGCATACTGGGGCAATGCAGCAATTGCCTCATGTACACAGACAACCCTCTCCTCCTACCACCCAACACTACAACCTGTGAGAGATGCACATACATAGCCAAACTGGAAGCAAAGCTCTCTCCACCCAGGATTGTGCTAGACAGTCAAGAGGAGAAGGTTAACACCCACACTACACCTCAAGCAACACACAGCCCTTCTAAACCCACACCACCAGCACCCACACATAGCAACACTAAATCCTCATATGCAGAGGCCCTTAACTTTAACCTGCCCAAGCAACAAGGACCTCTGTAGCTGAAAAGCAAACAAACACCAATCACAACCAAAGTGTTGCATAGCTCACAACACCAGTGTGCCACCCAGTAACAGCCCTAAGGCAAGACAACGTACCTAACACTTTAGTCATAGGCGACTCTATAGTCAGGCACACTGATGTCCCACTCACCAGGCTGAACAAGGAAAAAATTACAGTCAGCTGCCTGTTGATTGCCAGGATCCGCCACATAACTCATGCACTCAAGTCACTCCACAACAAGTTCAAATATGACTCTGTCATTGTCCATGTTGGAGCGAATGACTTGAGATGTACCTCCCTGGACTGCATGAAACGGTACATGGAAGAGCTCTCAGATCATGTGGCCCAGGCAGGTATGACCCTAGACCTGAGTAGCATCCTGCCTTCGCCCAGAATGATACCACAATATAAGGACAAAATGATTGACTTCAACAATTGGCTAAGCTTCTGGTGTCATTCAAAGGGGATCCAGTATCTGTCTGCCTGGGACGACATGATTGACAGACCACGATGCTTTGCCAGAGATTGTCTGCACCTTTCGCCCCTGGGATTCAGGTTACTGGCTAAGGCTCTTGCCACCCCATATAGTGCCTTTTTTAGGCAAAGTTCAAAGGACAAAACCACTGCTGTAACAGGAAAATCCCAGAATGCAAAAAAACTCCATTACCAGCCCCCCCTGCCATAAACAAACTTTACAACAAAAGGAAGAAACTGTTGCAGAAAAGAGGAAAATCCCAGGATGCAAAAAACTCCCTTACCAGCCTCAGTAAGAAGCTGAGATCCCTCATAAAATCCTCCAAATCTAGTTACAAAAATAAAATTGCCAAAGATTCCAAAGACAACCACAAGGCATTCTATAACTGTCAAGAATCTAAATGGCAATGCTCAGATCTGCTCTGAGCTACAACAGAATGGCATTAAATATACTGATCCCAAGGATATTGCCAATATCTTGGCAGATCGATTCAGTGCCAACTTCGCCCCCCTCTCATCCTCTAAATGGCCCATCTCAATACTGGAAGATTGCCAAATTCCGGTAATAACGGCCACACAGGTAAAAAACGCACTCTCCAAAGCTAAGAATACAGCATCCATGGGACCAAATGACACCCTGGGCTGTGTACTGTCATGTTTAATCATACCCTCACCTCAGGCTTCGTGCCCACTGAGTGGCGCACAGCTAACAGTTATCCCTCCCCACAAGGGGGAATCTACCTTGGATCCTGGGAACTACTGCCTCATCAATCTGTCAAGCCTGATCTGCAAGGCCATGGAATGTATTATCATGGAACATATAAACAAAGACACTGGCAACCTTGAAACACTGGACCCCACTCAATTTGAGGTGGTGAAGGGCCGATCTTGTCTCATGAACCTGATTGACTTCTTTGAATCAGTCTCTAGAACCGTGGTAGAGGGTAAGGTGGTCCACACAGCCTATCTGGACCTCGCCAAGACCTTTGACACCATCCCCCACTCTGGAATCATAGATAAACTTGTTAAGCTGGGCATTAATCCCTATGTCACTTGATGGGTTGCCAACTGGCTTACTGACAGAATCCACACTGTAGAAGTGGCTGAGTCCAAATCCAGCTCCAGACAAGTGGAGTACCTCAGGTTTCAGTCCTGGGGACCGCTCTTGTTTGGCATCTACTTCTCTGAAGTACAGGCCAACACTAAGGGACTCTGGCTAACAAAGTTCGCAGATGGCTGCAAACTAGGAGCCATTATTGAATGCCCAAATGATGTGGATACTCTACAGAAGGGCCTTACAGAAACAGATGCTTGGTGCCAGAGCCATGGGCTCAAGCTCAATGCCAAGAAATGTATAGTTATCCCCTTTGGGAAAAAACATGTACCCGTGAATTACCACATAGGTGGCAGACAGTACACTAAACACTGAAAGTGTGATAAGAGACTTAGGGACACAGGTGGACAGTGGTCTCACCTTCGATAACCACATCGCCACAACAGGCAGGAAATCCTTCTATGTGGCACACCTCATCACTAAGGGCTTTTCATCCAGAAAAAAGGAGGTCATTGTCCCACTGTACTCATACCTCATTAGACCCATTATAGAATGCAATGCCCCATTTGATATGTACCTCTCAAGACATCTGCAAGAACTGGAAAGGCCGCAGAAATACCTCACTAAAAAAATCACAGGCCTAAAGCAGATGCCTTATGCTGACCGCCTTAAAAAACTCCAGCTATACTCTGTTGCTTATTGTCTACTCAGAGGCAATCTCTGCTTAACATACAAGGCCATGTCAAACCCAGAGCTGTTGGACATGCTACACTTAAAGAAATCCCAATCCCTCAGAGCCACACACTCCAGGGATCTAAACCTTGTCATCACAATCAACAAAACATGCTGGAGGGATAGATTTCAGACCCAGAGACTCCCCAGACTCTGGAATAGACTACCCATACATGTAAAGCAGAGCGCCTCTTTGGTCCTCTTCAAAAAGAGCCTTGATGATTGGATGGGATAAAGGAAATTCATCCCGGGGATCACGTCAGTCGCCCTGATAGACAGGGGTCCAGGGAAGTAAATAGTGTGGGAAGAAATAGCCCGGGAATTGTTATGGCTAGGCTTGTATAGGCCTTAGGGCCAGTAGCCTAGTACCAACCTATGAACCTATGAGATGTAAAATGAGTGGTTAATGTGTTTATAGGTTAGGTTGATAAGGGTTGTAAGAGATGTAGTTGGGTAAGACAGTTGTATATGATATGTGGTAGAGAGAGTGAAAAGGATAAGTAAGGGGAGAGTTACAAATATGTGAATAGTGATGTGAACCATTGTAAGGTAAAAGAGCCCTGGAGTATTGGATAGGGTGCGCTGGGGGAGTGGCTAAGTGAGGGAGTCGTCTCAATTTCACTGGTGGGTGAAAGGTGTGGCAGAAGTGAGTAGGGGGGTGGTTGTGAAGAGGAAGTAGCAGATGATAGGAATGTGGAGAAGGAAGGGGTGTGGTGGAAGAAAGTATAAATCTAAGGAGGTGGGGGTAGGAATGGCGGTACGGGAGCAGAGTGAGCTCAAGTGGAGCGGGCTGGCCCGGGTGGTCGAGGTTAGCGGATAGTCTAGAAACAATCAATATGGATTATAACAGGAGGGTATTCTAGTCCCAAGCTTGACAGTTGGTGCAAGTGGGTAGGGAGAGTGGAACCAGAGAGTTCAGGCACCTAGGCCCAATTTGCAGTAGACAAGGCAGACACGTTGTTGCTGAAAGTGATGTATTACACTATAAAATACTGGAGTCGGGGTAGATGTGGAGTGGGTCAGTGAGGTGAGTAGATTAACCTTGTGTTAAACTACCATCTAGTGGGCAGTGGGAGGAAATATTAACACTACGTTAGAGGGACAGAGTCTTCTTAGGGAATGTGCTAGCTTTAGTAGGGTCCAGGGCACAGAAATAAGTACAAGGACTGTAAAACAGTTATTTGTATTGGCCAAGTATAAGCACCAGTTAAATAGTAGCAGGGGTAGGTCCACAATTGATTACTAAAATATTCTTTACACATACATTGCTCAAAGGAGAGCTTCTGTCTCTTTTTTGATGCTGCTTGGGTGCCTGTAATTAAGTCTTCTGGATTTCTATGTGGTGTCTTCCAAAGACTACCCAAAACCCAGTCTGATTGGAGAGGGGTAGACCGGCACTTGTTCCCATTATAGTGCGAAAGAGAAGAAAGAAAAACACAAATACAAAATGTAAGCCAGTTGCATAGGGAGAAGTAACGCAGCCGTAGTAGTATTGAGGGAGAAGGGACTATAAGCTGTATTCGGGTTGAAATAGTGTGTGAGAGGGACTGCTAAAACACCAGGACTAGATGGGAGAAGAGTGTAATTCTCATCCCTTACGTCCTCAAATTTGACATTGTCGTTTTTCCTCTTCTGTCACTATTGGAGCTCCTCTAGCAACTAATATAAGTACTCCCCTTTTGATCCTGAAATCCTTTCTTTGTCAAATTCATATGCTCATTTTTTTCCAAAAACATCTCTGGTAGTTTTGCTATTTGTACTCTGCGTTTATTAATGTAATTAAATATTCTTTCCTTTTTGTCTATGCCCATGAAACCATTCCCATTACAATATAATATGGAAAGTGTTGCCATTATGGTAAGAAGTCATTGTTCCCACTTACTGTATATGGCATCTTTTTTTTAAATGTCTGTTTCAAGCTTTTGTGATACATGCACCCATTAATGTTTGGAAGGTTAATCCTTTATACAGTTATTTTTTTATCAGTAGCATTGGAACCTATACCATTTTTTTAAAGACTGTTTTAATAAAACCCTCAAAAAAAAAAAAAAACACCGCCCCTGTACATCCCCCATTACCTGTTAACATAATAGAAATGACTATATACATTTTCAGATAATGAAGTTTAACTCTCCTAATAGGAACATTTGTTCTAAATCGATGCTAACACAGGCACCGATTAACCTGAAATTGATGTTATCCATGGTAAGATGCATGATGTTGCCTGTGCTTCTACTTACACTAATTGGTGTCTGTATCATCCCCAATGTGAAAACAATTTAAGTGCTTTTAGAAATTGTTAGCTTTTCTGTCTCTTATTGCCCTATAATCAGCTTGACTGTATGGAAAAGTAAGAGAAAAATGTAGTCCTCAGCTGCAGCCTGAAAGACAACTTAAACATTTATTACTAACGGAAACTTTTCATTATATTCAGTGTTCTGATATTGATTTGTTTCTACTTAAAATGTATTAATTTTAGGCAAGGGTCTTAATCCAGACATTTACCCATGCAAAGGTAAGAGAAAACACATAATCTCTACATATATTATGATCTCTCTGCTTTTGCACTCCAACCCCCCCACCTCAACAACCCAAGATTACAGCCTATTAACTTAAACATGCTTTTGTCTAGCTTTTCTTTTTTACGTTGTAATATCTGCATGTCTTAATACCAAAACAAGAAGATGAAGAAGAAAAAAACACCTGTTTACTTTATCACATACAAGAAAATCTAAAAATGCTGTACTATAAAACATGCAATTTAAATAGTGAAAAGTTTTATAGAAATACTGTTAAGAACAGAAATTGTTTTACTTAGTTACCTTTTTCTACCTCGTTCCCCTCCCTCAGAGTCCATCTAAACATTAATGATGTGAAATAAGGCAGTGCTTTTCATTTCCCCACAAGTTTGTCAACAAAAGTCCACTATCTCCCTTTTTTTCTTATACAGCCATATTTCACAAAAGCAACTGATGCTTTGCAGTCTCATATTTATTCACTAATTTCTGTGTTGCTGGTCATCTTCCTGTTTATTTCCATCTCCAAACTCCAGATTTCAGTTCAGTTCCAAGGTAACTCCCAGTTATTTTGGTCAACTCCTGTGCTCTTCTCGGTCTGTCAAGCATTTCCCTTTGGAACAGTGGATAAGGTTTCACTGGCAAATTCTCTCCATGTACTTTATTGTCAGAGGAATGAATAACAGTCCAACTGCTTATTTGTGCCTTCATAAAAGTAATACAGTCTGTTCCTTCTAGTTTTTCTGGTACAGCAGAAAATCTCAGATTTTACCCTATGTGCTCGGTCTTCTAATTCTGTCTCTTCTTGAGCAGTCTCGTACTTGGCCAGACTTCTCTTCATTTTGATCATAGGGTCATAGGAAGTTACTAAGCTATTAGCCCTGAGACCCTTATAAGCCTAGCCAAGAGTTTAGCCCATGTTTAGACAAATCAGCATCTGATGCCCCTGTCCAGCAAGGGCGTCCGGTGGAATCCCAGGGATGTATTTTCTATTTTCCATCCAGTTATCCAGGTTGTGCTTAAAAAAGGGGTAAAGAGGTACTCTGCTTGACGTGGAGAGGGAGTCTATCCCACAGATAGGAAAGTCTCTGGGACACAAATCTGTCCCGCCAGCAAGTCTTATTGATGTGACAGACCCGGATGAGGCCGCGTGTGCGCGTTACTTGAGTGGAGCTTGACTTGCGTCTGTGCAGCAGTCCCATCAAGGCCAAGATCACCTTGTGTGCCAGACAGAGGTCACCTCTGAGGAGTCTGTGAAACTGAGTAGAGGAATAGGGCTTTTAGCTCATCTGTGTCTGGTAGATTTTTAGGCCCTGGATTTTCCGGGTGAGGAATCCCTGTGGTCTCCAGCTGCTGCATGAGCGTTGCGAGGTACATGTCAAACGGGGCATTTTAATCAATAATGGGTTGTATAAGGGAAGAATACTGTCTGATTTTTGCAGTTTTAGCAGCTCATCTGAATATCTGTTTAAAGCTTCTTCCATTTTTTCAGCCTTTTGTTATTTGAGGTTATATACTACAATATTTCATTTATTTTAATCAGCTTCTTTTGACTTATTTTTCTTTTAGATTACTGGAAGCCATGTCTTGAACTAAAGCTGGAGCTTGAATTGCCTTTTGCTGATCAGCTACAGCGTTCTACTCAGTCAGTGTTTTCTCTTCACCTTTCTATGTGATTTTCTTTCAGGCTGTCTCAGTTTCTTCTTTGCTAGGCAGTGTTCTTACTAGCCATTTACTGAATTTTACTCAAGCCGACAGCTATTATTTCTCATTTTCTGTTTTCACACTTTGAGAACTGAAGCTAAGGTGTTGATCAGTGTACAGCCATCTTGGAAATCAGCAGCCTGGGATATTTTTGGGGCCCATTAATGCATTGGTCTTGACCTTAGATAGAGCATTGAGGACCTGTTCCCTAGTGATAATTGGGAAGTTATATTTTATGGTATTTTCTGAGGAGAGACTGGGGAGAGAGGAATAAAGTTAGAGCTAAAATTATCTTCCTTTTCCTGCATCTTCTGCCTCAGTGTAGATGACTCATTTAACAATTAACTTTGCACACAATTGCATATTGCCTTTGAGATTACAGACATAGCTAGAGAATACCTTGTGATTGTCCTTTGCCTGGAAGGCCAGATTTACCTCAGATTTTGCTTTTGTAAACCTTTTGTCCTCTGAGTTGTTTAGTTTGATGAGAGTGTTTTTACCCTACTGGGTACAATACCTAATTTTTTCTATGATTTTCTTCCTTTTGTTGTATAGCCTATTAATGATGTGATTTCACCAGGGTGGCTTGTTTTTTGAGTTATGTACTTATTCCTAGTGGGTAGAGCTGCCTCTGTGCAGCTATTGACATATTTATATAGGGTTTATGTGAAAAGTTCCACACAGACAGCAGTGTTGTTTTTATCCTGAATGGTTTGGTTTGAGGTTTGACTGTCCCATTATTAGAAAAAGGAAAGGGAAGAGGAAAGCTCTGAAGACAGAGAAACAGTAGAAAATATCACTACAGAAAATGTTGAACTTGGAGATGGTATGGGGCAAGAAGATAATGCAGAAAGATTATAGAATGGAGATGTATTTACAGAAGAAATAACAGTTCAAGGCGAGATTATTAATAAACAGGAAGAAAACTGATTTGCATTTTTAGAAAGTGGAGAGGAGAAGAACAAAACAATGAAAAAATGAATTGGTGAGACACTTAGGTGAAGGAAAGGAAAATCTGGATGGAAAACACTTACAGAAAAGCGAAAGGGGTAGTGTAGGAGTTCTTGCATTAAATGTGAATAGCATTAGTACTAGTCAATCAGCTGTATTGTCATACAGTTCAACACAGAGGAAAAAATGTGCATTACTGCATGAAATTTCGATACTCAGGCTTGTACCATAAGAATGATAGTTTACAGAAGAAAGATCAAATTAATACAATTTTAAATAGTAAAAATAAAAATCAAAATAAAATACAAAAAGTAAATAAAGTAAAAAAAAAATTGAAAGCATTTTTTACAGCAGAAACAAAACAAATACAACAAAAACAGGAACAGGCTGAGTAGTAATATATGGATGTATAAAAAAACAGTACTATAAATAACAGAGGCATACATGTAAAACTTACCCACCACCACCAACACATGCGATTAATGTGCAGTTTTCATAGTGCAGATAGAGACGTGGAATCTGGATGTCCTGCATCTAATGCTTCAGTAGCACTTCCTTGTTGGCAGGAGTTTGAACAGTCCATAAGCCGAATGATGTATTTCCCTCAATAGTTTTCAGACTCTACCATAGCATCTCTTTGACTGTCCTGTAAGGATTGAAAGTTGGAGCTAGTGATTTTTGTGGTCTGTCTACTGACCTTATCCAGTGATTTCTGATCAGCTTGAGAGCAATTTTCATACCAGACAACAATGTTGTCAGTACGCTCTCAGTCATGGCTCTGTAGAATGTAAGATGGACCTGTGGGGGGAGGTTAGCTCTATGAAGTCTCCTAAGGAAGTGGAGACGTTGTTTGGCTCTCTTTATAAGGTAGGATGTATTTGTGGCCAAACTTGGGTCTTGCAAGATATGTACCCCTAGGAATTTAGTGCTATTTACTCTCTCAACTGTGGCACCATTGATGATGATGGGGGGGGGGGGGGGGTGTATGGCTTATTTTCCTTCCTAAAACTGATGATTATTTCCTACAAGAGATTTTGATGGTGGTGGAATGGTGTAAAAAAATAAAAATGGATGTTTTCTGCTTGCTTGGATAGCAGATGTAACCTGAAAAAAAGGAAAAGAATGCAAGCCGTGTGGGGGTGGGGGTTGGTGGATTCTTTGGTTTGTGCCAGTTTAATTTCTCCGAGTGTTTTGAGTTTCTAATACCTTGATGGTAATAGATTCTATTCCGTCGGGTGCAATTAGAGATTATGTAATTGGTATTGTTTCAATCTTTGATGTTTGCCAAGAGTGGTCTTCTTAATACTTGGAATGTGCCCAGAATTGCCTCCTCCCATATTTCATATGGTGTTACATACATTGGTAGCATATTGGTACAATTGTAAATTTTTTTTTTTTTTTTTTTTTTTTTTATCAGTCAATCTGATGTTGTAAATCTTCATTCATTCCTTACTGATATGACTTCGGTTCCATCCTTGGAACCGACACGACCGGTACCAAGCTCGCTCCAGCCAAAAACTCTCAGGTAATTCCTACCCACAATGCCCCTCTCATAGTCTCTTCAGATCTCATTTGCTGCGTTCCTCGTCAGATGTGTCAAGCCTTTCTCTCTCAAGCTAAATGTAGCTTTTTTGTGGTTCTTTGTAGTTTTATCAAATAATTACTTTCTCTTAGTCAGTTTTTTCTTCTAAAGTTATCTCTTGCTCCTAAACCCTGTTTTTCCTGACTAAACCCTACCCACTACCTTGGTAGTTCTTTCGTACCATCATTGGTACTACTTCTTCTTCCCTACCTTGGGTAAGCCCTTCCTTTATCTTTTGATATTTCTTAGTACCAATGATGGAACTCCTTTAATAGCTATCTGTATAAGAAAAAAAAAAAAAGAAAGAAATATGCTGTCCCTCCTTACTATAACTTTTTGCTGTTGTTTTTTGGTAGCTATAGGTTGTTGTTGGTTTATAGTACTAGTGTGTTATTTGTCGTAATGTCTGATAAGGCTGAGCTTGGGTTCACGCAATGTGATAAGTGCGGGCATAAGATGCCCAACTCAGACGGTCACTCCAGGTGTGTTTATTGTTTGGGCGTTGACCACATCAATGTATCTTGCGATATTTGTTCTAGATTCAGCAATCGTATGTTGGCTGAAAGTAAGAACAAGCTTATTCTGAAGGGTATGCTGAAAACTCCTTTCTCGGAGGATCTTTCTGGGACGGAGGTCTCACCACCTTCTTAAACATAAGGATGTGAAAAAAACATGAAAGGAAACTGAGTCACTCGGTTCCAACATCTCCGTCCTCCTCAGAACTGAGACGACACCAGTCTTCTCCCGCGTCGTCAGCGCAAACAGCTTTTGCACAGGGTCCCTGTCTTCTCCTTCAGTGCCGACCTTGATTATGACACAGGCTGCTACCACTGTACCAGCATCGGCACCATCCTCGGCCACAGTGCTGATGTCTTACACGGCTCCACCGATAATGACACCTGTGATTCCAAAGAATGAGCATCTTGTCAGAACGAGGTACTGTGTCCTCCTTATGACCCCTTTTTGGGACAAAAATTTAGTCCATTTATTGAGAGACCAGAATCTCCATCGGCAGCTTCCATCAGATCCACCAGGAGTCTTTCGGAACAAGATGTAGTGAGGGTTGTGGACCATCTTTTGGCAGCTAGAGGATTACCGACCCCGACTAGGTCTTCCCTCCCTCTTGGAACGGAAGCTATCACCTGTCTATCCTCCTCCGACCTCCTCCCAGGTCTCTGAGACTTTGGTACCGATGTCCATCCCAGTGCAGTCTGTCTCGGCTCTGACAGCGGAGGCTTCCCTGTCGGCACAGATAACTATTGGTGCCATGGCTCCTTTGGAACTGGTGCACCCTCAGAGTAGTGATTGGGCTGTCGGCACCATGACACCTAGTTCGGTGCCAATTTTTTCTGTAGCGCCATCTATGGTCATGGCACTCTCGGCAGCTACCAGTCCTCTCAGAGCTCCTCACCTGGAGGTGGGCTCCTCAGGGCGAGGTGTGACCCCAGTTCTGAGGCTGTCATCCTTGGTTCCGGGCTCCCATCACTCCTCGGGCAGTCCTGCTTTCCAGGTGATAGAGAGGGTCCTCGGTTCAACAGGTTTGCAGTTGGCACCATTGGCATCGGAACCAGAACCCCCCTCTAGCATGCAGCTGTCCCAACCTCCTACTCTGGGATCTCGAGCACGGGAGCTGCAAGGCCTTCCCTTGAAAGGAACCCTTTCTCCAGAGTCCTCCTCAGAAGACCCCACTGAGGAGCCACCCCAGAAGAAACTTTGCAAGAGGAAGCATCTTGATTCCCCTGAGGAATCCATAACCGAAGACACTGATTACGATGAGGGAGAAGGATCCCCACGGTCTCCCCCGGAAGACCTATCATTTGGAGACATTCTTGAGATCCTCTAGCAGAGGGGAGACCGGAAGCACTCCAACACTTCTTTGGAGGAAGTGGTGTTCTTGCAGGCTTTCTGTGCAAGACCATCTACTTCGTGGGTGATCCCACCTGCGGATGAGCTCATTAGGCTTATTGTGCAGCATGCCTGGAAGGCCCCGGACAACATAGAACCTGTCCACTCTCTGAAGACCAACTCAACTGGTCCAAACAGCTGGTAGTAGATTCCATGGCCTTGGCGACGGCCACCAAGAGGGAACTGGCAGAAGATAGTTCCACTGTTCATGCCCTGAACAGGGAGTCTCGGGCTATGGACAGACTGGGGAAGTGGGCCTATGCTTCAGCGACCTCTGCCGTTTAGTCGCTGAATTACCTGGCACACTTTACTCACCTCCAAAGAGACCTAATTTCAAAAATGTCTGCTTCTTTGGTGGGGGTACTGCCTGAGGAGGTGCGTGATACTGTTGCCTCCCATGTAGCTACCCTAGAATCCATTATCATCATGAGACTGCATGCTTGGATGCGTTTTTCAGACTTCGCGGGCCCTTTCAAATCTTCCTTTGTCACCGCACCTGTTGACAAATCTTCCTTCTTTGGTCCCAAAGTAAGAGACGCACACTATCACGTACTGAGAAAGACAGAAAGACCTTGTCTGCTGTGGGCATATGTTTTTCCACCCCCTCACCGCCCCCCCCCAAGAGATCCTACTCCAGGAATCAAAAGGGAGGAAATTGTGGTTCAAGAAGTCCCAAGGATCTTTTCGTGACACTTGTGATGAACAATCCCCCCAGGGCAGAGGGGGCAACTCATCTGGAAGGCATCCCTTTCGGGGTAGAGGGGGTCAGAGCAACCAGGACACTAGGGATTCCTTCTGTGGCCAACCCTTCCAGTACTCCTGAACAGAGGACCGATTGCTTTCCTCTGGAAGCAGTTGGAGGACGATTGTCTTTGCACCTACAGGCCTGGCAACTCATAACGGATGCGTGGGTGCAGAGAATAATATCCAGAGGCTATCGTATCCCATTCAGTCTCACTCCCAGACCTGTAAAATGAATATCTGAAGTTCCACCTCATCAGAGGGAAGCTGCAGCCTTAGAAATCAAAAAGCTGCTAAGAAAAAGAATAATCCAACCAGTCCCACCAGACCAAATAGTATCCGGGTTGTTTTTTTTTGTCCCAAAAAAGACAGGGGACTGGAGACCAATCCTGGATCTCAGCCTACTAAACAAATTCATCAAACCTCAAAAATTCTGGATGGTCATGGTGCAGTCCACTCTTCCCTTTCTGGGGGAGGGACAACTGGATGTGCTGTATAGACCTCCTGGATGCGTATTGCCACATAAAGATGGACAAACGCTCCCGGAGATTTCTTTGCTTCCAGTGGGGAGCCAATCAGTACTAGTTCAGAGTACTGCCCTTTGGTCTCTCGACAGCCCCCAGAGTGTTTACCAACTGTATGGCAGTTGTAGTAGCTCATCTCCGACTACAAGGATTCCAGGTGTTTCCATATCTAGACGATTGGCTCCTCACCGCCACGACCAGGAACATTCTCATTCTCAGTCTGTCTTAAACTCAAGGCCTTGCTCTTCGCCTAGGTATCATGGTCAGTATGGAAAAATCAAACATGTCTCCAACAAAAACACTGGAATTCATTGGAGCGATCTTCGACACAACGTCCTGTCAAGCTTCCCTTCATCCTCACAGGCTTTCAAAAATAAGAAACCAGATTCAAGTCCTCCTTCCACAGACATTTGTACCAGCACACCTTGTACTACAACTATTGGGCTCTATGGCAGCAACCATTACCCTAGTACCACTGGCATGGTTGCACATGAGACTATTACAGTGGCTCCTTTCATCACAATGGTTGATCTTAACCCACCTACTCGTCCACATGATATGCCTTACAAACCTTTGCAAGAAAGAAATGCTGTGGTGAATGAAACCAGAAACAAATCTTTGGTGTTGACCATTCTGTCTCCCACACCCCAGGGCCACGGTGACCACAGATGCTTCCCTGTTGGGGGGAGGGCATTTCCAGGGAAAGACGGTCCAAGGCACCTGTTCCCCCATAGAGGCCAATTTGCACATCAATGTCCTGGAAATGATGGCAGTTCTCTTAGCGTTGCAAGTGTTCCACACATCCCTTCCTTCCGGGACCATTGCAATTCAATTGAACAACATGTCAGTCATCTGGTACATCAACAAACAAGGCAGAACCAGGTCTTACCCCCCTGTGTCAGGAAGCCATGAGAATATGGCATTGGGCAATGGCTTCCAACTGCTTTCTCATAGCAACGCATATTCCCAGGAGCTCCAATCTTATTGCAGACAATCTGAGCAGGAACATTTTGACGCTTCACGAGTGGTCCCTCGATCCAATAATAGCGGCTCAAATCTTCCGTCTCTGGTGCAGGCCTTGCTGTGACCTGTTTGCCTTACCCCTAAACAACAAATGCAGAAGCTACTTTGCCCTGACCCCCCCCCCCCAGGGCGAGTCACCGAGGGATGCTCTGACGCACGATTGGCCCCCAGGTCTACTGTATGCCTTTCCCCCGTTTCCCTTTATCCCAGAATTTCTACAGAAAGCTCAAAGGTTGAGAAGCAAAGTGATCCTTATTGCCCCCGTCAAGTCTGGTTCCCATTCCTATGGACTTACCTGAGTCACAGCCTGTGGATCCTGGATCAGTCTCAAGGACTGCTGTCTCATCCTCGGGGACTGATTCCAACCCAACCTTAAGCTCACAGCTTGGTTTCTCCACTTCTGATGATTGCCAAGCTACCTGATATTTCATCCCCTGTTCACGAGATTCTTTTGGCTTTGCACAAACCATCCACCAGAAAATTTTATTTCAGTAAGTGGACTAGGTTCTCTAGATGGACCGAAAAACAAAACATGGGCCCCTTTTGTATGCCTGTTCAGAAGATCCTACAATATCTCACTACCCTGTTGCACGCAGGAGCTTCAGCATCAACGATTACAGTACATTTAGCAGCTATTGCAAATTTTCATAATGGAATCGACAATTCATCTGTTATGTCACACCGACTGTGCAAAACCTTCATGAAAGGAGTATTATATATTAAACCTCCTGTCAAGCCTCCTATAGTACCATGGGACTTAACTTTGGTGCATCAGTCGTTAACAAGTCCTCCTTTCGAGCCTTCTAACTCCTGTGATATGAATTTTTTGTCCTGGAAAACTCTACTTCTAGTAGCCTTTACGTGAGAAGCGTATCCAAGTTGCAGGCCTTGAGTGTCAAGAAATCATACTTGATTTTCCACAGGGAAAGAGTTTCTCTACATATTAATCCCTCCTTTTTGCCCAAGGTCATTTCTGGTTTCTCCATCAGCCAGTCTATTGACCTACTGGTTTTCTTTTCCCACCATTCAAATAGAGGGGAATACCTTCTGCATACCTTTGATGCTCATAGGCAACTTTGTTTCTACTTGGACAGAACTAAATCTTTCAGAAAAATGGATCAATTGTTTGTAGCTTTCACAGGACCTAGAGTGGGTAAGCTTGTTTCCAAAATGACTTTATCTTCTTGGCTCAGAAACGACATTACTTTTATCTACCATCAAAACAAAGTGTCCTTGCCTTCCAAACTAAAGGCTCACTCTACTAGATCGATGGCTACCTCAGTGGCCTTTCATTCCAGAGCCTCTGTGGGTGATATCTGTGCAGCAGCCACTTGGGCAAGACCTTATACCTTTACCACTCATTACAAATTGGACTTGGCCTCCAGGGGAAGAGCATCTTTTGGTTCTATGGTGCTCAGGAATTTCCTTCCTTAGGACCACCCAGGACTCAAGTAGCTGGGGACTTGGTCCTATCAGTAAAGAATGAATGAAGATTTACAGCATCAGATAAAGAAGTTATGTCTTACCATAATGTTCCATCTGTGTTGTAGATCTTCATTCATTACTTCCCATCCTCCTTACCCCTGCCTGGACTGCTGGTGGACTTTAGGATTTCCTTATTAGTTAGGGTATCTGCTCAGACAGAGCCTCCTACTATCACTATTAATCTTTTTATACTATAAGGGCAGGCAAACTCGATCTGAAGAAACTATGAGAAGGACATTGTGGGTAGGGCTTAGCTGAGAGTTTTTGGCTGGTGCGAGCTTGGTACCAGCCGTGTCTGTTCCGAGGATGGAACTGAAGTCCTATCAGTAATGAATGAATGAAGATCTACAACACAAATGGAATGTTATGGTAAGACATAACTTCTTTTTATTGCTCCTACTACTGTTGGAACTGTCTGGGTATCTTTTTTTCCACATTGCTGTCATTTCTGCCTGCAAACAACTGGTATTGTATGATTTTCTCTCTCTCTGTACATAAGACACTGTAATCACCGGGTTTAGTATTTTGAATGACCAGCAGTGCTTTTGTCTTTCTTTTCATGGACTACCTTATCTGATTTTCTTGCATATATTATATGAACAGTTGGTAATAAGTAATCCCATGTGATATAAACTTTATCAGTGTTCTTAATAGTGACACCTGCTGCAGTAACTGTAACTATATGGATTGTATCCTGCTAGTGATATAACAGCCAGACAACTTCCAAAACTTCAAGACAAATTCTGCATGTTAAAACTGTTAGGCAGCTCAAGCTGAGCTGACTAGAAGACAAGTTTGGGTGTGAAGTCCGTCCAAAGCTTCACTGCCACCACTCCTTTGTGGCTCTTGAGGATTAACTGTTAGCTTGTGCTTTTCTTTGCTGAGCATATACGTTCCCTTTGGGGGACTTAAATTTTCTTTATTTTGTTTATGCTTTATTACTTTCCTCTTCAGGAAAGTTATTTTAAAGCTGAGAGGGTTGTGTTTTAATGGTTTAACTCAAGACTGTAATGTACTTTCAAATGGACAGTTCATTTTTTTCTGTCAGTTTAAAAGTCATGTTAAGTAACTAAATACATATTTTTCTGTGGAGAAATTGTGTTTATTTTACTTTTGTGGGGCTGGCATAATGTTTTAAAGTGTTTTTTTTTTGTCAAAAAAGTACATTTTGTGAACTGTTAGTGCTTACATGCTGCTTGTCTTCCCCGAGAAAAAGGCACCGTTTTCAGCTTAACCATGGAAAAGACTACCAGTCCCATATTCGGTCCTCCTTCCAGCCAGAAAAAGAAAAAGTAAGCACGCAGCCTTTGCCTCCATAGCAGACTAGCAATTTGCCTTAGCCACAGGTGAGTGATTCTGCTGTGGCTACGTGTTGTACCTACGACTGCTCATCTTTTACCCTAAAACCCTGTGGTGTAGCACCTGCAGCCACTATGGACCAGGGGTTAGCCACATCCTGTGTGGCTGTAAGGGTCCCCTCAATGGGCAAGGGAGAACCACTCTTGTTAGTCATGGGAGAGGGAACAGGGAAGGTTTCTCTTTTGTCAGAAAGATGTGCCCATCCCTGGGAAAGCTGCTGCTGCCATTAGTAACACAGTTCCCCCATTTTTCCTGTCAAAAACGAAACAGAAAATCAAGCATGTACCTACCCTCCACAGTTTTCTTGGGGTAGGAGTAGTTTACTAGGTGTGGCTCAGGATTTAATTCAGGATATTGATCCCTCTTGTAAAGTAGTTTCTGGTAAAAGAAAGTGTGATTCCACTTTTCCTAAAGAGTTTCAAGATCCTGAATTTAAACAGGAAACTGCAGAGATGGATACAGGGATTTTGTCCTCGGATTTCTGATTCAGACTCAAAGAAGAGCTCAAGTTTCTGATTCTCCATTTGGGAGTTTCTCTTTCTGTGAGACTATTGCTAGAATGTGTCATTGCTTTTAGTGGAAGAACACTGAGGTGTTTCAGTCCCTCAGAAAATACTATGAGTTGTTACAAAAGTATTTTCCGGAACTGCACCCATTCCTGCTGTTCCATCTGCTTTAGAGGATGTGTGTGTGTTACTGCCTGCTGTCTTTTTGATAATCAACTAACTGCCCCTAAAAAGGCAGACAAGGATGTACACAGTTCTTCAGTCTTAAATTTTTACACACTGTTCCCAAGCCTGACCCAGCAGCTATAGCTTTTGTTGATCCTACTGCTGCTAAGCACAACTTAGTTAATTCCAGTCCTGCTCTTTCTGACAAGAATGAGAACTTTATTGTTAGGGTATGGGGAGGGGGGTCTGTACTTCTGCAACTTTGATTTTCAGAATTTTGAATTATTAGGCTCATATGTTAAAGTTTATTTTGACAAATTTTGAAAGTATGAGGAATGTTTTATGTGCAGTTTCTTCTTGTGAGGAAAAATCTACTTTAAATAACTTAGTTTCTTCTATTGCGCAAGTCACTAAGTATTGTTTACAGTGTGTGCAAGACTCTGGTGGTACTTCTTCCAGGGCTGTGGCCACATTTACTGTTTGCAGCCATTGCAAAGATCCTTAATTCTCAGAATTTCCCAGATGATGCTAAAATGAGTTTTTAAATTCTCCCTTGGATAGATATTGTGTTTGACCTCTAAACTGCAGAGATGATCAAAAAGTGTGATAAAAGGAGGTTGGGAAGAGGCCAAGAAGACATTTGGATTGCAGGCTAGAGACCACCTTCCTGATCAAGGGCTGATGTCAGGCTATAAGCAAAGAAAAAGGGATATGAGAATGCTATGCTAAAGGCCTGTTTTAGATGAATCTAGAACAGAAGCTGCTGTTACAAAAGGGATAATTAATAAGAGTATATAAAACAATGCAAGTTAACTACAGGAATCAATCAGAATAGTTTAGAAATTATTGAGAAGAGATTGGATAAGCGATTTCACAAGGAAACAATGGGAGGCCATATGCATGGCCCCCAAATTTGCAACACAGTCTAGAAGATTTAAGATTTTTGCTTAGAAGTGTATACATAGGTATTTTTATACCCCAAACAGGCTCCAATTAATTTTTCCTTAGGTAGATGGCAAATGTTAGAGGTGTGATGTGGAAGAAAGCAGTAGCTAGGAACATATCTTTTGGGAGTGTAATGAGTTGGTGAACTTTAAATATTCCCTACAGAGTACTCTTGTCAGAAATATTGTGTGAGCAAATGGGTGTAACTAAGGAAATACATTTTTTGAGCTGGGATACCGAATCTGAATTGGATAGACATAGTAAGGCCTTGTTAAGTTTAATTCTGTTTACTACCAAAAAAAAGGAATTACTTGAAAAATGGGAAATAAAAGTCTAAACCAGTTGCACTTGAAGTAGTGAAGACTGTAATATGGATAAAAGAACTGGAAGTAGGATCCTTTGAAAAGGGCAGGAGAAAACTACATAGAATAAATGGAAATTCTGGGAACAATACATGCAAAATAATATTTTAGAGGAAGAGTGAGGTTGAAGGGAAGGCAGGAAATGAACAATTTATGTAATGTTGGACTGATCATATAAAAGCATATTTGTGATGTATAATGTTTGTAGCTGTGAACATGTTAACATGGTTTGTTTTCTTTTATATAAATGTATGTTTGCCTATGTCTTAAGTGATAATTTAGTAAAAATGTTATAGTGCGATAAAAGGGGCAAGCTGAACCATGGAATATCTAAGATTTTTTTCAGCTCTCCTTTTCCAAATTTTCCAAGGAATTTTCTCTCTTCATACAATTTTGGCAAAAAAACCCACAATAAACTGTCTCCAGAAAATACAGGTTAAAAGACATTTAAGAAGAAATGGCAAGAGGGTTCCAAAAAAAAAGTCACAAACCTCCCATAACCAAGGACAGTCCAAAAATTTTAATGACTGTTCAAGACGCCTCCCCTCAGGCAGCCTTATTTTTCTTCCAAAAAGTCTGAATTTCAGTTTTGTTATGGCAACAGATTGCTTCAGACAAATTGGATTCTGAAAATTGTTCATCAAGGTTACAGAAGGTAGTGGGTGGAAATTCCTCCTTTCCAGGTGGTCATTCCTCATCCTGCAGAACAAATTCTCATGTTTCCACCAGTTCTTCATCACATACTCTCCCAGTGAGTAATATAACTGTAGCTCCTCCTTCCCAGGTAGTGAAGTGTTTTTATTCAAGGATGTTCACAGTGCCAGAGAAAGAAAAGGCTTGGAGATAATTTCTGGATCTTTCTTTCTTAAATCTGTTTGTGATAGTCCCCAAATTCAAAATGTCACCCTACAACCATTTCTTCCTCTTCCTAGTGTCTTGACAACACTTGAGTGAAAATTATCATCACATCCCTATTCATTCAGACTTCAGACTTTTCTTAAGGTTTTGTGTGTCTGACTATCCATTGCACCAAGAGCGTTCACAAAGTATCTAGCTGTAGTTATAGCTCTTTGCAGGCTACAAGGTATCCACATTTTTCCATGTTTAGACAGCTTGGTCATCTTTGCGTAGTCTTTTTCAAAATGTCTGGAATCTATATCTCTCTTGGGTGAGGGATGTCTTCCACTAGCTGGGATTCCAAGAGAACATTTAAAAGTTTTTCTTGACTCTTCCTCACGAGGTTGTGTTTCTGGGATATCAACTAGACACCACAGTTCAAAGAACTTTTTTCCCCACAGGAAAAAAAATAGATCTTTTTCTAGATATATTTCTAAGGTTTTCCACTCTGACTTTGATCACTGTGAGGGAATACCTCAGGATTTTGGGTCTCATGGTATCAGTGATTCTCATTATACCTCTGGCAAGACTCCACATGAGAAAGATACAGTGGTGTCTGAAATTTCTTTGCTCCCAGCATCATTACCCTTTATCTTATCAAATCACAATGCTGGGGTTTGTCAGAAGAGAAATAATTTGGTGGAGACAACAGATATCTTTAAATCCAGGTTTGCCTTCTGCCTCCCCTCTTCAAAGCAGTCAGTCACCACAGACACTTCGGATTTTTCTTGGGTAGCAATTTCAGGAGGGATAAAATTGCAGGAGATGTTTGATATCATGGACAGACACAAGCACATAAATGTCTAGGAGATGCGTGCCCTGATCAAGGCACTCAACCCTCTGAACCATCTTTGGTTCCCGGGACCTCTTCAAGTAGTTATAGACAGTACCACAGTCATGTGGTACATCAACAAGCAAGAGGAGTCCAGTTGTAGCCCCTTTGCAGACTAGCCATGTTAGCTTGGAATATAGCTTCACAGCACAATCTCATTCTATTGGCATCCTACAATCTGTCAGAGGAAAATTGTGTGGCAGGTAAGATGAGCATGACAGCAAACCCTCAAGAAAAGAAACTTGAGTTTTCAAGGTTAGATCCATCTGTGGGGAGGTTCTCAAGTAGACTTCTTTGCCTTCTCACTGAACAATTAACTGGCAAGATTCTGTTCCAGTACTACATGCAAGAAGGTATAGAAGATAAATGCCTCTTTTTTTCTTGGACAGAAATGTTCCTGTATGCTTTTCCACCCTTACCACTAATATCCAGGGCATTTATGAAGATTCAGAGGAAATCCCCAAAGATCGTTGTGATGATTAACTTCTGGTCTAAGCATCTATGTTTCTTCCTTCTTTTGGAGATGCCCAGGGACAATTAATCAAGTATCCTTACAGACTGAATCTACTCACACAAGAACAGTGGTGATTGATACACCCCAACATCAGTCCTCTTCAGTTGACTGCCTAGATGATAGGGTCTTAATTCATTTTAGGCACCTGTTTAGTGAGGGCATGCAGCAGATATTAATGGAGGCAAAAAAGCCTGTTGCTGGAAAATTATATATTAACAAATGGAAAAAAAGGTTTTATAGTTGGTGCCAGCAACATAACCAGCACCCATTCAAGGCTAGTTGCTCTCTGGCTCTGCAATATTTGTGCGGGTTATTATACTATAGCTTTTCTTATTCCTATGCCAGGGTTCATTTATTGGCCACTTCAGTATGTCTGCCCCTGGATCCTCCTCTTTCAATGCAGTTTCATGTCAAAATGTTCTTGAAAGAGGTTTTACTCGAGAAGCCTCAAAGAAATCCAGTGGCCCTTCCTTTCGACCTTAATTTTGTTATATAATGCTAACATTTGTTCCATTTGTACTAGCTAATCTGGCTGATTTGAGGTTCAGAACATTGAAAATGGTTTTACTCATTGCTGACCTCTGCAAGAAGGGTATTTGAGTTGCAAGTTCGTATGGTGAGTCAACTCTATCTCATTTTCCATAGGGGACTAATCCTTCTTTTATACTAAAGTGCTATACAAGTTTACTTTAAGCGACACTGTCCATCTCCCCCCCTTTTTTTTTTCCTGAACCTAAAAATAAGGGAGAAAGGATACTCCATACCCTGGATGTCCACAGGTGACTCTGGTACTTTCTTGACCGAACTAAATCTTCCAGATCTTAAGATCAGTTGTTCATTTCTTGTAACAGTAAGAAGGGAGCAATTTGTGTCAGAAGAGAATTTTCCAAATGGTTATCTAAGGCTGTTTTCCTTTTGTTATACTCACCATAACAAAACTATTCCAGGCCGGGTCATTGCCTACTCTACCAGAGCCTTGCCTTCATCTATAGCTTTTTGGAAAGAGTTAGAGTCTAAAATTATCCCAGAAGCTGCTACTTGGTCTTCTGTACATACTTTTACTATGCACTATAAGCTTGATTCCTTCTCTAGGTCCATGTTAAGCTTTGCTAAGGCCATTCTCCAGGGGCTTCTTGATGTTTCGCCTTCCACCTCCCATATGAAGTTAGTTAAGGTAATCTAGCCATATAGCTAAGGCTAATGCAACAGTGATCGATGTGATGAGCATAACTGTATAAGTTAAACTTAACATACCAGTAGCTGTTTGAATGATCATTGCTGCAGTATTTGCCCCTCCATCCACCCCTCCTTTTTTATGTGTTTTTATGCCAGGATGTGGACATTTTTTTGTTCCTAGCATTGTCCTTTCAGGGCTCAGCCCCTCTCTTTCTACTGGCAAGAAAGCTCTGAAGGGCTTCACACCCCAACTTACCTTTATGCTCTCCAGCTTGAGCTGCCTGAAGTTTAGATGCGTGGAAGGTACCCTGATGCTTTGGAAGCCGGCCAACTGTTATATCCTTGGCAGGATGCAACCCACATAGCTAAGGCTACTGTAGCAGTAGTCATTTGAACATGTAGTGTTATGTAAGTTTAATTTACAAAACTGTACTTTTTCTGTAATGTTTTGTGGTTCATGCTTCCAGTGCTTCCCAGCTGACAGAATTAAAAAAAGGAAAATAATACAGGCATTACGGTTCAGGATGGGGAGGATGCAAGTTGTTTGCGCAGTAGAAAATTAGACATGTTGTGGAATAGGAATGCTTATAAAAAATGAAGAAATAAGAACTCCAGATGTAACAATAGTATTACCAGGAAGGGTAGTGATATGTGATGTAAGAATGAGATAAAAAATTGTACGATTATTTGTGATTTATGCATATACTAATATGACAGAGAGAAAGCAGTTTGAAGAAATTTGTGTTAGTGAATATGTCAATAGTGATGGTAGGAGATTTTAACTGTAACCTGAGGAAAGAAAAAGGAAAAATAACACAGGATGTTAAGATAATTAATCAAATGTGAGATTTAAAAGTATGAAAGAATAGAAACTGGGAACATAAAAGGGTAATTTTTAAGAAGAGAATTGATTATATATCTTACTGTAAGGACATGAAAGAAATAACGGATGTGTGTACAGATTGCAAAGTTTTCATATCATAGAGCAGTGTGAGCTAGGGTAGGGAAGGCAGAGAAATAATATGGGATAAAAAAGTGATTTAAACAATAACTGCAGAGTTTAAAAAGGAGGAAGAAATGATATAGAGAAATATGGAAAGATCATATGACAGTGAATACTATATTATTAAATAAATGGACCCAGTGGTGGGTAGTGTGTAACAGAAGAGTAAAATACATTTAGAACTGGAGATTACAAATAATGAAAGAAAAAGATGAAATCTAAAGAAATTTTACAGAATTATGAGAAATGTATAGAAGTGATAAAAATAAGGGTAATTGACAAATATATGAACATAATAGAGAAAAAGTAAAAATGACGTTTTGTAGGTGAAGTTTCTCCTTATTTCGGGAAAGAAATAAAATAAGAGAAGGAAGGATGGATGCTATCTAAGATTGTAAGAGAGGCCTAAAATACAAACTAGAAGGTATTATAAAGACGGGAGACAAATTTATAGGGAAAATGTATGAAAAAATAAAACTGGATGGGTATTAAGAATGGAAAGTGAAAATATCTGAAAAAGTAAGGAAATATCCGAAAATGTTATAATAACAGAAGAAATAGGGAAGGAGAAAAAAAGAATGTGAGACTGAATTAGCACCAGGACTGGATGGCATAAGCTATGAATAGTAAAAGGAAACAAATTAAGATGAAATAGGATTTTTTTTAAATATTAAACGACTGGATGAAGGAAGGTATAGTGGACAAAGACGTGTGCTGGAGTGACAAAATGTTTATGGAAAAAGGATGAAGGAAAAGATGTAACAAAATTGGAAGCCTATAACACTGGAATATTACCTGTAAAATATTTATGAAAGTACTATATAAATGATGGGGAAAGTATTGGATGAGTTAACAAATTGAAAAAACTAAGTTAAACTGTATTTTTCGTAATTAATATTTGTGTTAAATTACTTTTGAGTGCTGGGAGTTTTTCACTGTTTTTTATGGAAAAATAAACTTTTTAAATACCTGTTTCACTGACTATTGCTGCAAGTCTTCCCTGGGATTCAGACATCATTTTCAGCTTCACTTCTGAACAAATCTATACATTTCTTGGTTCTAGCCAGAAACAGACGAAAATGAACAGACTTTGCCTCTATAAATGTGCCATAGCTGTATTTGACTGACTTTGCTGTGGCCATTTCTAGTGCCTCAGAGCATTCATCTTTTTCCTTGGCTTCCTTCTGCTGTAGTGTTTACGAGCCCCTATGGAACTAAGGTTAGACACATCCCCTGCAGTTTAGACTCCCAGTGGTTGGCAGGGGAGAGCCACTCTTTTTGGCCTTGAAGGAAGGAGTAGGAAATTCCTCTGCTTAGCCAGGCTGAGATGTCTGCCCCTAGGGAGAACTTGCCTTTTAAAGGAAGGTCTACTTCTGTAGAAGCAAAACATTTGACATCTTTCTTCTCCTGTCGCTGTTGCTTTGGACAGGAGTGAGTTGTTGGGCTTAGCTCAGGATTTAGTTTGTGCTGTTGACCCTTCCAGTTCTGATGTTAATGATGAGCGAAAGAGTCTTCATTGTCTGGAGACTTTCAAAACATTGAACTAGAAAATAATTGTGTGGAGGGGGGTACTTCTGTTTTCTCTCCTCAGGTTTCTGATTCTGACTCTGAGCAAAGTATTTCTTCTGAAAGTCTCTTACAGTGATAAATATATATATATATTTTTTTGCTGCTGAAACTATATCCAGAATGAATCCATTTTTTTCAGTGGGAGTATAATGCTATTCCACTGTCTTTAAAGAAACATGATTTATTGCACCTGGAATTTACTGAACCCACTCCAGTTGATCCTTTTCCAGCACTGGAGGACGGGTTTTACAGCCTGTAACTTGCCTGATGGCCATTCTGCTTTGACCCACAGAAACCAGATAAGTGTGTCCTCATTGTTATACATTTTATTACTTTCTAAAAACATAACTGACCTAGTAGTAGTTTCCTTGGTAAATCCTGCTTCTGCTAAATGTCTGATAAATACAGGAAAGCCTTTCAAAGATTTTGGGAAAAGTGTATTCTTCTTCACCATTTATTTTTAGAATTCTTAATTGTCAAGCTTACATGTTAAAATGTGAGGAGCATTCTAACTTATTTTCCCTCTTCTGAGGAGAAATCATCTTTGTGTAATCTTACTACTGCTGTGTCACAAGTGATAAAATGCTACTTGAATTGTGCTTGTGATTCAGCTAATACCACTTCCAGAGCTGCTGCTACTAGAACTGTTATGAGAAGATTTGCTTGGTTGTGCACATAAAACTGTGCTGAGGATTAAAGTTGAAATTTTAAATTCTCCCTTAGAGAGGTTGTGTTTGGACCATCTGCTGGCAAGGTCCTTAAGAGTCTGATGAGTGGGGGAGTTTGTCAGGTTTTTCAGCCTTCAGTCTCCAAATTTGTCAAGGGTTTTACAGCTACCTCTGCATCATTTTAGAAAAAGCAGAATAAGCAGACACAGCAAGTTGCTTTCAAGCAAATGTACAGGGAACAATAGACTGTGGTACAAGATGGTAGACAGTAGTTCAGATTAGTTGGGATGACCTTGTTTCAAGGGGAGCTCGTTTCTTTTTGGGGCCCCCTTACCATTGCTTTATGAAAGTCTGCTAAATCTGTTTGGGAATTCCATAAGGCTTGTAATTCTGCTTCATTCAGTATTCCCCCTAAGATAATAGCATTGATTTCCATGTAATCTCATACTTTTCACATTAGGTGAGTTGTACAAGTCTTAACTTAGTTGCTTTATAGTAATTCTGTGGGTCTGGTACCCCCCTCCCCAATCCATCCAACTCAGCTTGCATTTTCAACTTTTTCCCCATCAGTATAGTGCGCTTCCAATCCTATATACATTTTTGGATTTTCATTATCAACAGTAAACAACCAAAATACGTGGGAATGGCAGGACTCAAATAGCACAAACCAAGAACCAGAAATGTGTGATGCAAGCTACATTCATGGCCATTATAAACCTCCTGTAACATTTATATTTTGTGGTTCATGTTTCTGGATTACCAGCATGCTTTCATTGGCAGTCTCTCATTTCATTATCGACATTAGTTTTTCTTTAAGTGAGAATAAAAACAAAAAACTTGCTCTGCACAAAGCATAAACGAGACTATAAACATTTCCACTGCTTGCATCTTGTAATCTAGTTCTAATACAATTAATCTCCAAATCTGTTTTATTTAGTACTTTCTCTTTTATCTCATCCCAAGTTTCCTTCACTGTAGTAGATGCTCACCCTGCCAGCTATATTCCAAGACACGTTAGTCTAGCATGTTCTCACAAATATAGGGCCCTTAGTTTTTTTCCGATTAATTTTGTAGCCAGATAAGGCATGAAAATCTTTCAGCATCTAAAATAAGATGAGCGCCTTCTTCTCAAGGTTAGTGAGATAGAGCAGTGTATAATGCAGTTTTAATTTCTTCCCTGACCATCTGCTTCTAATTCTAAAGTCCTTACTTTAATCACTAGTGGCTCTATGTACAGAGCAAGAGGGAGTGACAGTAGTGGGCTTCCTTGCCTTGATTCCTTATTTTATTTTAGAAATTTAACTTTTCTGGAAACTCGTATCTAGTTAGCAGCATTCACGGTTCAGGCTATACAGCATAAAAGAATCGCATCGTATGACCTAATTAGCAGTTAATGTTTCCTCAAACCTATTATCTTCAGTATTGTTTTTTAAGGTACAGGTTTCATTCAGACCTGGCCATACTGTGTCATTTGACAAATAAATCCACCTGTATTCCTTGTATTATTGGGCTTTTTACCCATATTAATCATGCATTTTGCTAAAGCAGTAGTTGATTTTCTTTCCTGCTGTCATAAACGTGATCACTAATATGTACCTTAAATTGCCTGTTTGTTTTACCAACATAAAACAAGGGGCAGGTTGTGCATTTAGATAAACAGCTGTATAAGCTTTATGAACTGTGTGTTTTTATATACTTGAGAAAGTGCTGGTAGAATGTAAAAGCTTGTATGTGTTTACTATTATTTCAAATAAAATAACCTGTGTGAAACTGAATTGCATTTTTTTTTATAACATACATTTGTGAACATGATTCATTATTCCTGCTGAGTAGTTTGGTGATTCCCAATTTACCAGTCAAATGCTTTCTCAGCTTCAAGATGATCACTAATGGTTTCCTTTTTTTCAACATCTTGCTGTATCAGATATAGTTGTAATGAAATCATCAAACGTCTGTTTTCCTTCTAAAAGTCCTCGTTTATTCAACATACTTCTGCTATTCTTTCTTTTTTTAAACACTTTTAGTAAATCATTACCTAAGATGTAACCAATCATACAGGAAGCATATTGACATTTTTTTTTCATTTACATATATTCTGCATTACGTGCATCTTTTATTTCCTTGTAACTATCATCAGTTCAACATTACATAAATTGCTCAATTCCTGCCGTCCCTTAAACCTCCCTACTCCTCCTCCTCCTGAACATTATTATGTATGTGTTGTTCCCACGATTTGCATTTATTTCTATGCAATTTGCTCCTTCTGACAGTGGTATTTTCTTATATTCAACTTCCCACTGGATCATCATTGTTCTGTTGTCTTTCCACAAATTCCCCATCCTCTCAACTTTCGGCCTCTGATTTCCTTTCTTATTTCAGCAACCTTCCCAGCCCTTTCTCTAGCCAATACCAAACTGCATCTGACACTGCCACCTCCCTTCCATACATCCCTACATTCTACTTCAGAACTCTCACATCTAAAGACATCTACCTTTGCTTGAACAGATTAAACTTGGTAGCCACCTGTTGCTGACAACCTTCAGCAATGGTTTATCACTGTAGAGACAACATCATAACTCCATTAAAATACATCTATGATTTATTTATTACACTTAATATTATGACTAAGATCTGGAAGAGTGCCAGTGTAAAACCATTCCTTAAGAAGCCTAATCCTTCCAATCCATCAGACTTTCAACCCATTTCTATTCTCCCTACCTTGAAACGATACTGGAAAAATTATTTATTTGCAAGTCACTCAATACATCAACCAATACCTTCTCTCTCAAAAGTAGCACGGCTTGGAATGGACGAAGGCCCAATTACTGGAACATTTTTTTATTGAACTCACCAGAGCCTTTAATCTTGTTGATCACTCATTTCTCCTAGACCATCTCACTGAAATTGGCATTGATGATGACACACTGCCCTGGTTCAAAAACTGTTACTCTAACTGCCACTTCTCATTTACTTTCAGTTCATCAACCTCTACATCATTTTTTTTCTTTTGACTTACTCCATCTTCCTGTCCTGCTTTATGCTGATGGCATGGTCCTACTTTGCTCCACAAATTCTTTCTCCTCTCTTGAACTCAAACTTTAGGCTGATTTTCATTCCCTTATTCAATGGGTCAGTAATAATTACTACTAAATTCATCTAAAACAAAAAACAAAGCTTTTGGCACAAGGCAAATGCTCACTGCTATATTCAGGCCTCTACAAATTGTTGATCCTATTAATACTATTGAAATTTGCACTTCATTCAAATGCCTAGAGACTTGATTTGACCCCTTCCTAAATTGACAACTCCACTTGAACTACACACGCAAAACAATCAACTGACTCGTATTCTGGGCTAATAAGGATCCTCCCTTTGCTAGCCAGACCCTATAGAAATGTCATGGATAAAGGTATCTTACCTGGCACAGCTAGACTGCTGTCTCCTGCTAATGGCTGCAGATTCTAAAAGAAATGTATCCACCATTTAATCCATTCAAATGCCATTTTCAGATTTATCACTCTCTTCCCAAGAAATGAACACCACTGCAAAAACATAGAAAAATCTGACTGGCTACCTGTGAAACAATGTATTGACTTTCTACTTTCCTCTCAACTATTTAAACTTATCATGAATTACACCTTCCATCCACTAGCTTCCAGACTATTCAGAGATGCACCTACATACCACCTTAGATATTTTAAACACTCATGTGGTGGTCCTCCAAATCCCCCAAATTAGGCTTCACTGCGCAGACTGTGCTTTCTCAGTCTTTGGTCCCAAACTGTTGGACTATGTCCATTCTTTTCTTACAGATCATTCCTCTTGCCCCATTTTCTGTTCACAAGTAAAAGCACATTTCAAGACTCTAGGAAAATGCAACTGCTATCTCTCTGGTCATATAACTTAACCTCTTCATTCTTTTCTTCAGTATACATACTTTGCCCTGATTCTATTTTTGATCGTGATTCTTTCAACACGGCAACTCTGATTTAGGATCTATATGTGATGCATGTATATATGATTTTATTCACTTAATCTGTGTATAATGTTGTTCATCTATTGCCTTTATTCCCTCAAGCCAACTATGATATTCATGTGCGTTTTATTTATATATATATATATATATATATATATATATATATATATTTATATTGCACTTTGTAATTCACTGTCTATATAATATCCTCTAACTATTGTGTTTTCTGTGGGCTGAGACCGAAATTGGTCAGTTGAGATCACTGCTGTACCCTTGTTAGCAAATTCAAAATAAATAACTGTCCTTTCACAAAACCACATTGATCTATATCTATCAATCTTGTCAACACCTTTGCCATTCTTTTAGCTAGTACATAAACACTTTATAATCATTGTTTAAAATTGAAATGACTCTATGTGAAGCTGGGTCTGATGGATTTTTACCGGGTTTGCAGACACCACAGCTTTCTTCTGAGATGTTGGGCCATCCCCTCCTTTTAAAGTACTGTTAAAATCTTCAAGATCTTTTATCACTTTCTTCTCACCAAACTTCCAAACCTCCACAGGAATACCATCTGTTCCTGGAGACTTGACTGAAGATTGATTATACATCATAATTTTATCTCATCTCTTCCTACCTTAACTGTTAGTTGTTGAGGCTCATCTGTCTCTAACCTTGGCATAATTAAGTCTCCCATAAATATTTCTATTTTTGCTTTTTCTTTATTTCTACATTTCTCTGCTTTATACAAGGTAATTTTTCTTGTTATAGACTCCCCAAGTTTGGAGTCAACCCTTTTTCTACTTTCTGTTGCCTAAGTTGTTGTGCTAAACGTACCCTGAAGTTGTTATAAAAAATGGTATCTTAGCAGTCTTTCTAAACTCATGTTTTTTATCCATATGCACCCTTATTTTCTGTTTACCACTCTACATTTATACTGCTTCTTGTTCAGTGACATTCCTCTTATTCTAAAGTACTTTAACCTTTGTCAGACCCTCTTAAGTAATTCCTATTGCTTCTTAACCATATATTTTTCTTTTATTATTACACAGTTTTTAAATTTCATTTTATCCCACTCACTATCTATAACTTCTGAAGATAGTTCTATCTTCCCTAATAATTCTTGAATATTTTTTAATGTTTTTATTTGGATTTAAAACAGTAGATAACTTGAATAGTCTTCACTGCCCATTCCTTAAATTCCTCGACTTTTAACAGATAGGTGGGTAAGCATCAGTGTCTCATTTTTACTTCATTATCCTGTATTTTTGTCTTGTTTTTTATCAGTGTATGATCTGGAAGGTTATTGGATGTCTTTCAAAGCGTTTAATTAAATGCACATGTTCCCGTGAAATACAATTTTTGTCTAGTCTAACCCAGTTATTGTACTTTGGGGAATGCTATGTAAATTCTGTCTTGAGTTCCTACGGCTGATTTTGCGTTTCCATACCAAATATTTTCATAAATTTTTTTAGAAGTCTACCCTCTTTTGTATCTTTTCCCTTTTAGATTCCCCTGATATAGCCACACTATTGCAAATCAAGTTCAGTCCTTACCCATAAGAAATACCCCCTGCTGAAATCTGATTATTTCTCCCAACAATTTCCTTAAGGTCCATAATAGTACCCTTTGATGGCGTATAAATGCACATCAGCGTAATCCTCCTTCATTGGCAGAATCTACTTACTACCACAAATCTACTATTATTGTCTTTTTTCCCTCTTCTATCGTTATTGGAGCCCCTCTAACAATCAGTATGATTGCTCCCCTTTTCCTTTGTCCCTGATATTATACTGCATATCCATTCTGAAACTCTTCCTTTACCAAAGTGTCTTCTGCAGCATTGCTGTTTGTACTCTGCATTTCTTAATATAGTTCAATACTCTTTCCTTTTTGTCTGTACCTGTAAGACCATTTACATTCCAAGATAATATGACTAGTGTAGCCATTATTATGATTAAAAAAAAAAAAAAAAATATATATATATATATATATATATATATATATATATATATATATATATATATATATACATATATATATATATATATATATATATATATATATATATATATATATATATATATATATATATATATATATATATATATATATACATATATATATATATATATATATATATATATATATATATATATATATATATATATATATATATATATATATACATATATATATATATATATATATATATATATATATATATATATATATATATATATATAAATATATATATATATATAAACATATATATATATATATCTATATATATATATATATATATATATATAAATATATATATATATGTATATAGATCCGGTGTCCTTTTCATTCATTCCTCAACTAATGGGTTTGGGTCCAATACTTGGATCTGACTGCTGCTTCTACCTAATCATCTGATCCAAGAACTCTTGAGCTCCTCCCTTTACCCATAATGCCTCACCAACTTAACATACCTCCGATCTTGTTTACTGCCATCAGCTTCAGATGTGGATCCCACTGCTCTTGAGTGTGTTGGAGTTCCTGTTGCCTGTTTTTCATTAGTTGACTCTTAGTTCTAATTTGTATAATGTGAAGTAGTTGTCTTCATTTCCCTTCAACCTGTGGGTTACAGATCTATATCGCATCCGACTCAGCTGCTAGATAAGTGAGTGTTTCTTTTGGGACTTATATCTCTGTCTCATTCTGTTTTTTCTCTCCCTACTGTCTAACCTCTCCTCCTGGTCGTTGGTTTAAAAAAAAAAGTATTCTCTACCTTTCTCTATTTTCCGTAGTGCGAGTGTTGTGCATCTGCTGGGCCTGCCCTGGGATCATGTCAGAAGCTCCCAAGCCAGGCTTCAGGAAATGCACCGAGTGTGGCCATAAGCCCTCCCCAGCCGATGGCCACACTCTGTGTGTGGTGTGTTTGGGGACGGCCCACCTTGAAACCTCCTGCTCCATCTGTGCCAGGTTCAACCCCAGGGCACTGAAGGACAGGAAGGATAACCTTATACTGAAGGGCCTCCTTCCTTCTTCGGGGACTGTAGTCCCAGCACCCCCAGCTTCAACTTCAGCTGCTACTTTTTCCACCCCCCCAGCCTCTGATACTCAAACTCCTGCCAAAAGGTCCGGGGAAGGAGAAAAATCTAAAAAGGACAGGCCTTGACTCTGGCCAGCGCTTCACTTAAGATGAGACCAGTTACCAGACCAGAATCTCCCCAGCTCCACTTTCCCCAGTTTTCTCCTGAGCTGGAGGAGCCCCGGATCCGGTCTTCAGTACAGGCTTCCCCTCACCATCCTTCCAAGCTGTTGTCAGTTGCCTCTTCCTCCCACTCCACCTGGATTTTTAGTGACGCGGAGATGGACAGGATGATGTGGAAGTTCATCCACACAGAGATTCAGATGGGAGTCTTACCTGCCCCCTCTCCCTCTGGAGTGGGGAACATGCAGTCATACTTTACCTAAATTACTCCTTCTCTGATCCAACCTTTGGTTTCGGAGCCCTTGGATCCAAGGACCCTCGAGGTCGAGGGGTCGGCGTTGATGGTTCCTTGCACCTCGACATCGACCATGGCCTTGAGCATGTCTGATCCGACTGGCTGTCAGAGCTGTAATGTTGGTGCCGGATCCAAGGGGATGCCTTCGGCTCCAAGTGTGTCAAAGCGCAGTTTTCCCCTTAGTATCTCGGCACTTGGAGGCTCGGGTCTGGCTCCCCCATTGGGGCAGAAGTGGATGACTCCTACAGGCCATTCTCAGGTTGTCCGTTCCCCTTCAGCTTTTGATGTGGTGGAGAGGGTTCTCTCAGTTTTATCAAGACCCTTGACCATCTAGCCCTTGGACTCCACCCCAACTCCCTGTGTTTTGGGTATGGTTCCGATCGTCTTGCCATCTCAGGGACAGCCTGCTGCCACTTTGTCTTAGGAAGCTCCCGTGTGAGAGCAGCCTGATGTTGGCAAGTCCTCCCCAGAGATCCCCACTGAGGAGGTTCCTCACAAATGTACTTGCAAAAGGAGGCACTTAGACTCCCCTCCAGAGTCACTCACTGAAGACACTTATTTGGAGGAAGGGGAAGGTTCCCCCAGTCATCTCCGCCCCCGAGGATGTCTCCTTTGGAGACATCATGGAACTCCTTCACCGGGGGGGATGGTCTGCCCTGAAACCTGCCTCTGATGAATCAGTGTTCCTGAAGGCATTCGGCGCAGGCCCCTCTACTTCCTGGATTTCCACTCCCGCTAATCCACTAGTGAACCTTATAACATCCTGGATGTGGAAGGAACCGGACACAGTGGAGCCCATCCCAAAGTACCTGGATAAAGTTCTCAGCCCACCCTCAGATAGGACACACTGGTACAAAGGATCCCCAGTTGATGCTATGGTGGTGGCAGCTGTCACTAGGAAAGGGCTCACTTAGAAGAGCTTTACAGTTTATCTTCCTGACCGAGAGTCAGTGATGATGGACCAATTTGGGATCAGTTGAGAACACCTCTATGTGTCTCTTCTCCCATGCTACTCAGGGAGCCACTAGGGCAGCTGGTACAGGTGTTGCCATCAGGTGACATGTCTGGTTACGGCTATCTCAGTTTTCAGAACCTTTTAAGACATCATTCAACAACACCCCGTACAACGGTTCCTGAATAAATCACAAACTGGAACAATACTATGTAAAATGACCAAAATGCCCAGATATCACCAGAAAGTGACAATAATACTCCAATGACCGAGAAGACTTTATTTCATACAAAAATACAAATGTTAAGCTCTTTCACCCAGCAAAATTGGGCTTCATCAGAACGTAATAGTAACGGAATGCTGGTGCTTAAATACAAAACTTGGGGCCAAACATTTTTTCTTTTAAAAGACATACACATAAAATGTTCAACTGATAAAATACATTGTTTCTATCATATTTAAACAACTAGCTGCTCCAGTATATTACTGTGAACCATAAAAATAAATTGATGCATTCTATTATACACATTAATTGAAAATTCATAAGTAAATTTATAATATAGTTCCATATACAAAAATTCATCATGAAATTCAGTATAAAATGTATAGATTCCTCCCTGTTTGGAAAGTCTGTACGTGAGACTTTGGTCCAAGGTGAGAAGGATGGGAAGACTCTGTCTGCCATCAGGGTCCTCTTCTCCACCTCTAGAAATCAGCGAGGGACTAAGAAGATGTGGTTCTGGAAGTCCTAGGCGGTTTCTTGAAACACTTGGGACTCACTGTTCCCCAGAGGCAGAGGGGGATATGATAGACATCACCCTAGAGGCAGAGGGGGTCCAAGAAATTACAGGTCTCAAGAACCATTCTATGACAGACCCACACAACAGCCCTGAAGGGTTACCTGACTGATTGTCTCTGGAGGCAGTTGGGGGCCGATTATCGTGACACCTAATGGAGTTGGAGTCCATCACAACAGATCATTGGGTGTTGCAGATTATATCCAGAGGTTATTCTATCCCATTCTTCGAGCCCCCTCTACCACCAAAACACCTCTTGGATGCTCCAGCCATGCACAGGGAGGATGAAGCAATGGAAATATCAAAGCTACTAGAAAAACGGGTCATCCAACACATCCCCCAAGACCAGTCTGGATTAGGCATTTATTCCAGGTACTTTTTAGTGCCAAAGATGACAGGGGACCTAAGACCGATTCTGGATCTTTCCACCTTGAGCCTGTCAGTGGCCAAGACGAAATTCTGGATGGTCACTCTTCGGTCTTTCCTGTCCATCGTGCAGGAGAAAGGTTGGATATGCTCGATCGACCTTCAAGATAAGTACTATCATATCAAGATGGACAGACGCCCTCAGAGTTTTCTCTGCTTCCAGCTGGGAGCCAATCACTACCAATTCAGTGCGCTCCCCTTTGGTGTCACCACAGCCCCTAGGGTGTTCACCAAAGTGATGGCAGTAGTAGCGGCTCACCTGAGACTTCAGGGCATTCAGGTTTTCCCTTACCTGGACGATTGGCCCCTTCCAAGCATCACCTCTGTCAAGAGAGGGATTCCTTCCTTTTACTAGCCAGAGAGTAGGTATCACCATCAGTTTCAGTAAGTCATCATTGTCCCCAGTTCAGACATTAGACTTTATTAAGGCTCGGTTAGACACTATCCAGACAAACATCTTCCTTACTCTAGACAGGATACACCGCCTGAAGCTGCATATTCTTCACACTCTTCATACCCAGTCTCCAACAGCAGTAGTAGTACTATGGGCGTTGGGGTCTATGGCGGCCACAATCAACCTCCTACCCCTGGCACATCCTCATATGCGGATACTTCAGTGGACTCTTGCAGTACAATGGTTCCTGCTAGATCTATCGTTGTCTCACCCTGTTTGAATCTCCCGAGGTTGCAGGACCTCTCTTCAATGATGGATTAATTCCCCGGACCTAGTCTGGGGACTTTCTCTTCTCCCTTAATTTCCCAAGGCCATGGTGACCACGAATGTCTCCCAGCTGGGTTGGGGGTCATTGCTCAGGAAGGATAGTACAAGGCACGTGATCCCCATCAAAGACCAGTTTGCATATCAACATCCTGGAGATGAGGGCGATGCTTCTCGCATTGCAGGCTGTCCATCCCCATCTTCCCTTTGGGACAATTGCTATCCATTCAGACAACATGTCGGTGCTCTGGTACATAAAAAGAGGGGAACCAGATCTTACCCCCTTTGTGGCGAAGCCATTAGTATGTGAGAATGGGCAGTCTCCACCAGCCTGTTTTTTGTGGCAGCCCACATTCCGAGACAGTCTAACCTTCTTGCAGACAGGCCCAGCAGATCTATCCTGATGCCTTAAGAGTGGTCTCTGAATCCTTCAGTAGTGGAACAGATCTCTCACAAGTGGTGTCAGCCTTGCTGCGATCTTTTTGCATCTCCTTCCAGCGTGAAATGCAGCGAGTTCTTTGCTGTGAATCCCCATCAGGGAAAAGCCCCCAGAGATGCTCTGACTCATGTTTGGCCTCCTGGTCTTCTGTATGCTCATCCTCCTCTACCCTTGATACCAAAGTTTCTTCAGAAAGCTCGCAGGCTGGGGAGTTTTGTGATCCTCATTACCCATTCTGGCCTCACTAAGTCTGGTTTCCCTCTCTCTGGTCTCATCTGGTGGCTCCACCGTGGACTCTGAATCCTGTTCCGGGTTTCATTTCTCACCCATCCATTTTGACTCCCCATCCAAACCTGGACAATCTAAAGCTCACTGGTTGGTTGCTCCATTTCCCATGATTATCAGGACTCCTGGTTTATCTTCCCTCATAAAAAGAATTCTGGTGGTGGCTCATAAGTCTTCCACCAGGAAGGTATACTATAGCAATTGGAAATGTTTTTAACTATGGGCTTCGCAGCATGCATTGGATCCCTTTACTGCTCCAGTCTCTGCGGTGTTCGAATTCTTATTGGGGATATTTCAACAAAGCACCAGTTCCCTACAGTCAAAGTTCAACTGGCTGAAATTTCCAATTTTCATGTGGAGGACAATAGGACTCCCTTAGCATCCTCTAAGCTTTGCAAGACCTTCCTTAAATGTACCTTTCTTCTGAGACCCCCCGGTGAAGGATCGTACACCCCCATGGAATCTTATATTAGTGCTTCAGGCTTTAGTTTCGCCCCCCCCCTTTGAACCTGCAGCTTCGGTGGATTTGCATTTTCTCTCTTGGAAGACTGCATTCTTAGTTGCCGTTACTTCTGCCAAAAGAGTGTCAGTACTTCATGCACTATCGATCAAGACCCCTTATATTATTTTTCATAAGGGCAGAGTGTCTTTGCGTACTAACCCATCATTTCTTCTTAAGATAGCTTCAGAGGCCAACATTAACCAGATGATCAATCTCCCAGTATTCTTCCCAAATTTTCAAAACAAGGGAGAATATAAGTTGCATTTTTTGGATGTAAATAGGCAGTTACGTTTCTATTTGCACAAGACAAAAGCTTTTTGTAAATCTGACTAACTTTTTGTTTCTTATTCCAAACCCTTTTTAGGGAAACAAGTATCCAAAGTTACTATTGCCCACTGGATTTCCCACTGTATTATCCGGGCATATTCTGTCAGGGGGATTTCCTCGCCATGTCAGGTAAAAGCGCATTGTACCAGATCTATGGCCACTTCAGCGGCTTTTTAGTCTAGAGTTTCACTGGATGATATTTGTTCTGCAGCTACTTGGGCCTCATCTCATACCTTCATCTCACATTATAAATTGGACATCGTATCTAGGAACAGGGCATCCTTTGGCTCCGCCGTGCTCAGGAATATCCTGCTATGAGGGCATCCCAGGTGTATAGTAGCTGGGGACTCTGTCCCACAGGTTGAAGAGCAAATGAAGACAACTACTTTATAGATAAAGAAGTTATGTACTCACCATAACGTTTCATCTGAGTAGTTATTCTTCATTTGTCTTCATCCATCCCCCCTTCCTTCCCAGGCCTTGTCTGAAATGTTGTGGACTACACACACACACGCATATATATATATATATATATATATATATATATATGTATATATATATATATATATATATATATATATGTATATTTGTATATATAGAAGTTGGACACCTTCGGAATGTCCCTTGTCCCGTTCTTTGCTCATAAATATCTTTCTGGTAGTGATAAGGTTCTGTTCAGGTTGGGTGTGAGTACTGGATTAGGCAGCAAACTCGATCTGAAGGGAGGAAGGCGACGGGGGCATTATGGGTAAGGGGAGGAGCTTTGAGCTTGGATCAGATGCTGGATATGTGGCCAAGTCGGATCTGATACGGATACGTAACCCACAGGTTGAAGACAAATGAACTACTCAGATGGAATGTTATGGTGAGCACACAACTTCTTTTTCTGTTATTCTCCTACCTCCCACCCATAATCATTTGAGCTTTTTGTGCTCCCTTTTGGCTACTATTTTGAGCTGATTTCTGCTTCCCTTGTAGCTACCATTTTTTGGTACCCTTTCTAAGTACCATCATTGATACTCTTCCTCCTTTTTATTTATTTTATTTGTTTACTGGGATAGTCCTACTTGGATACATGTCCATTTTCAGCAGAGGCTTGGGAAGAAAAGCTCCACATAGTCAAACATACAAAAGGTTACACAAGAAGTTAGAAAACAATTAGAATATATAAAAAATTGGTACTATACCTTATGTACATTGGTTTAGAAGTGTTCCCTAGCAGGGACTCACAGTTTTCATGGACAGACATACAAAGGTGTTACACAAGAATTTATAAAACAATTAGAATATATAAAAACAAAGTGGTAATATATCTTATGAACATTGGTTTAGTAATGTTCCCTAGTAGGGACTCACAGTTCTCATGGACAGACACAATTACAAGTAAGAGTGGATACATAGCATGATGATGTAGTTGGATGTTATGATAATTACTGATTATGCTATTGTTTTATAACTTAATCCATGTTGGTGCATGGGCATAGCCAGTTTAATTTGAGATACTATTTGAGTTTTTCTTTGAAGAGACTTTTGGAGGATTGTAGGGTTATATAGTTTGACGAGGCATTCCAGGTTTTGCCAACAAAGTTGGTGAACAGGGATTCACCAGCTGAGTTATTAGGCTTGTGGGTTTGGACCAGTAATTTGTCGGCTGACCATAGGGATCTCAGGTTGCTATATGGCTTAATAATATTTATAAGAGAGGGGGTATCTTTAGGGTGGTACAGAACTTTGTGCACTATTAAGAGTTGATTGAATTGAATTAAGCTGGGCAGTTCTAGCCATTCTAGTTGTTTCAGGTTCTGGCAGTGATGAGTTCTATAGGTAGAGCCAGCGGCGAATCTGGCAATATGGTTGTAGGTATGGGACAGCTTACTTCGGTTTTATTGAGGTTTGAGTGTACAGGTGAGGCATATAAAAGAGTAAAGAGTAGGTGTGATTGGGCGATTTCAGTCCTAGCCAGTGGGGTTAAGAGTGTCTTGTTTCTGTACAGTGATCCAAGCTTCTTATTGATGGTCTGTACGGTTTTGTTGACCTGTAGGTCAAATTTGAGGTTATTGTCTATGATAACCCCTAGAAGTTTAGTGTGTTGGTCTGTGGAGCTAGTGGTGCCATTGTTGGACTTGACAGAGAATGAAAGTGTGGCAGATCTACTAGTGGGGGTGAAGAGTAGAAGTTTAGTTTTTTGGGGGTTCAGTAGTAGGTGTTGGTTGGCGAGCCAGTTCTCAATAGTGTTAAATGTATTTTGGGTTAAGATTTGTAGTTCGGATGGGGAGGTGGCTGGACAAAGAAAAGTGGAATCATCTGCATATTGAATACAGGTAACTTTAGGGATAGCAGTGTGAAGATTATTGATAAAAATAGAGAGAAGTAGTGGGCCTAGTATGGAGCCTTGAGGGACACCACGTGTGAGAGGTAGCTGACTGGAGAGTTTGCCCTGCCATAGTACCGCCTGTTGTCTACAAGTTATATAGAACTGGAACCACTGGATAGTGTGCATGTTTAGGGAAATGGATTTTAGAGAAAGAATGAGAAGTTCATGGTTGACCATGTCAAAGGCTTTTGATAGGTCAAGGAAGAGGCCGGAGGTTAGCCAATTGTCATTTCTGTTATTGTTTATGGCATTAGTAAAGGAAAAGAGGGCTGAGGTGGTGCTGTGGTATGGCCTGAAGCCATGCTGGGAGTTTGATAGTAAGTTATTCTGTGTAAGGTACTCCTTCGTACTCTTTTGAATATTTCTTTCTACCATTGCAAGTTTCCTCTTTATTTCTTGCTTTCTTTTTTGTGCCAGAAAAAAAAAAATTCTATCTTTAAAGTTTATTAAATATTTTTCTCTAGTTACTGTACTGCTGTTGATTGTTATATATCATGGCTGACAAGCCTACGGGATTCAAAAAGTGCATTACCTGTGGGAATAAGCTTACCAACTCGGATGCATACAGTGAATGCGTGTATTGCCTAGTCCCCTCTCATTTAGAAGCGTATTGGAGGTGTTAAGTTAGTGTTAAGATGCCTTCTTCCTCTACTTCCTAAGTTGCTGGGACTCGAATCCCTATCAGTAAGACTGACAAGGATAAATCATTGTCAACTGCCAAGGAAAAGGAGTCCTATAAGAGGTCTCCTGAGTGATGTTCTTTGTGTTTCACTGTTGCAGTCATCACACTTGGGTTATCTGCCTGCAGGTAGCCCTCAGTCGACCCGAATATGAGTCTTGGGATTTATGCGTCGGATGCTGTCGCCTCTTCCATGACGTCAGGTCATCAGGGGTGTAAAACATGCAGCCGACGATATTACATCAGTTTTTCTTGCCCCAGATGTCAGGAGTCCCCAAAATAGGAAGCAATTACATGGTGTGGATCACCTCCAGTAAAAAGTAAATACCATTGCCATAAGATATGGCCAAAAAAGAGGATCGGTAGAAAGTATAGAAAAGTCAGGGGGCTGGAGGGAGGGTAACCAGGACTGCAACAGTGAATACACTCGAACATCTACATTTATAGTAAGTGTACACAACTGTACTATGTTCTTCGTGTTTCACTGTTGCAGTCATCACACTTGGGTTGATTCCCAAAGCTGAGGAAGGGTGGAGGCAGTCAAGAAGTATTAGGGCTGGCTAGCAGGCCTTGTAAGATTGCTGTAGCAAATTCAACTCTGGATTTAGAAAAGATAGGTAAGTGGTAATGCTTGGCGAAGGTGTGTACTGAACTCCAGGTTGCAACTTCCAGGATGTTCCTGGTAGGGACTTCCCTGAGAAATGCTGTAGAGGTTGAGGTAGCCCTAGTGGAATGGGTTCTGATCCCCTGTGGGGTAGGTTTTCCATGGTGCTTGTAGCAGAAATGGATGCAGTGTGCTATCCATTTGGAAATGGTTTGCTTTGATATGGCCTTGCCCTCTGCCCCTGTAGCAAAGCTGACTAGCAGCTGGTGAGATTTTCTGAATGGTTTAGTCCTGTCAGGGTAGAACCTAAGCTGTGTGTGCACGTCCAAGGAGTGCAGGATCCTTTCCCTTTTATTCTGAGGATTAGGAAAAACGGTTGGTAAATGGATGGATGGGTTTAAAGCCACACTGGATACCACCTTGTGCATAAATGATGGGTTAGTCCTGAGGGAAACCCTGTCCACATGGAAGATAATGAAGGGTTCCACAGCCATAAGGGCCTGTAACTCAGACACTCTTCTTGCTGAAGTGATCGCTAGAAGTAGGGCTGTTTTCCAAGAGAGGAATTTTAACTCTGCTGTAGCAGCAGGCTCAAAAGGAGGAAGCGTGAGCTTCTCTAGTACAAAGGTAGGGTCACAGGCAGGAGTGGGAGCTCTACTCTGGGTCTTAGATTATTTCTCAGGAACTGTTTTACCAGAGGGTGAGAGAAGAGGGGTGGCTCAGTATTGTAATGAGCTGAGATGGCAGAGACATGAATCTTAATGGAAGAGAAGGATAGGCCCTTGTGGAGCAGCTCTGCTAGATGATCTAGGATTTGAGGTAAGGTGGGCACAGCTCTGTCCTTTCCCTGAGACTGGCTCCAAGAACGGTATCTTTTCCACTTTTCTAAATAGGATTTCCTAGTACTAGGCCTCCTGGACTCAAGGATGACATCCAGCACCTGTTTGCTGAGGGTTGCTGGTGATGAATTCAGGGAATAAGCCAGGCTGCTAGGTGACTGCAACAGTGAATACACTCAAACATCTACATTTATGGTAAGTGTACACAAGTGTAATTTCTTTCACATCAGCTCCTTCATTGGAGCCTCCTTCAAAAGTGCATAAGAAATCCATCTGTCTCGGATCCAACCGATTTGAAACTTGAATCTCTTTGGATCTGTACCCCTTTGCTGATATTGGATACAATGTTTTCATGGCCTCCTGCTTCTTTCCTGGAGGGATCTCCTGGAAGACGCTCCAGACTTCCATCCACCACGTCATCTCTTAGATCTTCCAGAAATCTTTTGGAGATCGATGTTGATAGGATGATGAGCAAGTTTCTAAGAGCACAGATTCAAATGGATCTTTCAGCTCTGACTCCCACTGGATCCATGAGCCGCCATTTGTCTACTTTCCCTTTGTTAATCTCCTTCTCCAATCTGACCCACTGTTGGAGCCCTTGGATCTGAGGTCTCTAGAGGGTGTCTTCATCGGATATGAAGACAATCTGTTCTTCAACTCTGATGGTTTCCCTGAGTCAACTGTCTCCTGTCTTTCAGAACCAGAAGAATATTGGAGCCAAAGTGTCGTGCTGGGTCCAGGAGGGGTTGGAGTCAATTCTGAAGCTTTTGGGACAATCTCTTCACCTCAGGCTTCAGTGCTGGATAGCTCTGGTCTTACTTCCTCCTCAGGTGGAGTGCTGGTGGGGTTGCAGGAGTTGATTGTTTGAGAAATCCCAGCTCTTATGCCATCGAATTTTATGTCTCCTAGGTGTTCTGCCTTTGAGGTTGTTTCGAGGGCTTTGTCCTTGTCTAAAGAAGGGACATCCTTGCCCCCCTTCAGATCAGACAACCGTGCCTCATCCGGTTCTTTGATCTGATCCTCGTCCATCCTTTCTACAGGACAGCTAGCCGAATCTGGTCTCCAGCCAGTCTGTTTGGACTTCATCATCTCTTTCAATGCTTTCCCAGAGCACCTTACTGAGGAAGTCCCTTAAAAGAGAACATGTAAGAGGAGGCACTTCGATTCCCCACAGGAATGACGAGGAGACGTGGTCCCCCAGATCACCACCTGAATATCTGTCTCTGGAGACATTCTGGAACTCCTAAAATAAAAAGGTGGCTGGTCTTTTGACACCCTCTTCCAAGAGGAGTCTTTCGGGTCTGGCCCATCTACTTCTTGGATGACCCCCCTCCCTGCCAATGAGCTTATAGACCTTGTTTCTCACCGGGCATGGAAGGAGCTGGATACTGTATAGCCAATACCGAAAAGGCCAGACAATATCTTTGCTCCCCCTAAGGACCGGACATACTGGAACAGTGGAGTCCCAGTTGATGTCATGGCTGCAGTCACTAAGAAGGAACTGGCCAAATAGAGTTCCTCTGTTCATACCCCCCAACAGAGAGCCCATGGCTTTGGACAGATTTGGGAAGCTCGTGTACACTTCATTGACCTTTGCTGTTAGGTAGATAAGTGATCTGGTGCATTTTACGAGGTTACATAGTGATCTGACTAAAGAGATTGCCAGATCTCTTTCTGGCTCCATGTTAGCGGAATATGAAAATAGAATCTCCTTGCAAACTGGCCACCCTTCAGTCTATTTCAAATGCATCCATGAGGTTGCTCTCCCATGCAGCAGAAGATACCTCACAAACAGTGGGTTCAGACATAGCCATCAGGAAACATGCCTGGATGTGATTGTGATTTTTGTGGAGCCATTTAAGCCTTTGTTCCTCAGTGCTCCTTTTGATGGTTCTTCCCTGTTTGGCCCCAAAGTAAAACACATGCTGTCCAGATGTGAACAAGAGAGAAAGACCCTGTCTGCAGTGTGCATACATTTTTCAACCCCTCAAAAACCTTTCTCTAGGAGTCAGAGAAGGGGTAAAAAATGTGAGTTAATAAATCCCAGGGTTCTTTTCAAGATTCACATGGAGACAGTTTCCCCAGGGTCAGAGGAGGGAACTTGAATGGAAGATGCCATCCTCACAGCAGAGGTGACTTCCAGTACTAGGGCTTCAGGGATTCCTTCTTAGATAAGCCCTATCAGCACTTCTGAAAGGATGTCCACCTGCTCCCCTCTGGAGGCAGTCAGGGGACATCTAATTCTGTACCAGAGAGCCTTAGCTGTCTATTACAAAAGATTTCTAAGTGGAGAGAATTCTTTCCAGAGATTATACTATAACATATCATTTTCTTTTCTCCCTCTCACCAATGTGAAGAAAATCCCCAATGTTCCACCTAGTCAGAGGGAAGGAGTATTTCTAGAAATAAAAAAAGCTGTTAGGAAAGCGTCATCCAAGAGGTCCCCCCAGACCAGAGAGGATCAGTAAATTACTCAAGATTCTTCTTGTTGCCAAAAAAGACAGAGGAATTGAGACCAGTTCTGGAGCTCAGCAAATGAAATCAGTTCATACAGTATTCAAAGTTTCAGGTGGTAACTGTTCAGTCCATTGTGCCTCTGCTACAAAAGGATGATTGGATGTGCTCACAGATCTTCAGGATGCATACTATCACATCAAAATGAACAGGTGCTCCAGAAGATACCTGCACTTCCATCTGTGAGCCAGTCATTACCAGTTCAGAGCATTGCCCTTTAGTCTCACCACAGCCCCCAGTGTGTTCACCAAATGCATGGCAGTGGTAACACCTCACTTGAGACTGCTGAGATCCCAAGTGTTTCCATATCTAGTTGACTGGCTTCTAACTGCCCCAACCAGGCACTGACTTCTACAGGCAAGGGACTGCTTGCTCCAGTTATGCATTCTTTTGGGAATCATGGCCAATTACAGCAAATCTCACGTTTCACCTACTTAGAGTCTGGAGTTCATAGGTTCTCATCTAGGTATAGTCAGTCAGATAGCATCTCTTCCCTCTGAGGTCCCAAGTCATCGAAGTGATTGAAAGTTCTGCTTTTCCGACCCGATTAATCTTACAAGGTCTGGGATCCATGGCAGCAGTTATCACCATTATTCCTCTGGCCAGGTTCAATATGGGAATTCTTCAAGAGACACTTTCACTCTAGTAGTCCATTCTACAACATTCATTAACAATTACAGTCCAGATTACACAAGCATGCAAAAGATATCTTCATTGGTGGATTTATTCAGACCAGCTCTGCAAAGGCCATCTGTTCTCACCCTGCTCACAGCCATGGTGACCATGGATGCCTTCCAGCTGGGGCGGCACTACTTGGGAAGGACAGTCCAAGGTACATGGTCCTTTGAAGAGGCCAAGATGCATATCAATGTCCTGGAGATGAGAGCAGTCCTGCTTACATTGCTGGCCTTTCAAGACATTCTCCCATCTGGGACAGGTGTCATTCAGAAGGACAACGTCACTGGTCTGGTATTTTACCCTCTTTGTCAAGAAGCAATAAGTGTGTGACAAAGGGTGATCTCTTCCAGTTGCTTTCTAATAGTAACGCAAATCCTGGGGAAATCCAGTGTGATTGTAGACAAACTAAGCAGGCCCATTCTGATGCCTTATGATTGGTCTATCAATATCAAAATGTAGAGAGGATTTTCATTGAAGGGACTGGCTGTGCTGTGATCTATTTGTCTTTCCACTCAACCACAGATGCAGCAGGTTCTTTGCCCTGATCCCTCCAATGAGGCAGTCACTGAAAGATGTTCTAGTCCACAAATGGCCCTCTGGTCTCTTTTATGCCATGTTACCTGTAATTCCAAAATTTCTGCAGAAGACATTCCAGTTAAAGAGCATGGCTATCCTCATTGCACTCTTATGGCCTCATCTGATTTTTCACCTTCTTTGGACTCGCCTCCTATGTCAGCCCTGGATACTGGATCACACACTAGACCTCCTGTCTCACCTGATGGGTATGACTCATTCAGACTTAATGGCTTCAAACTAACTGCATGGTTTCTCCAATTCCATTGATTGCCAGACAGCCCAGGCTCTCCTCCCTAGTTTGTCATATCTTATTTCCCTCTCAAAAAGCTTCTACTAGAAAGATTTACAAGAGTAAATGGAAAAGATTTGTTTTCTGGGCCCTTAGCAAGGACCTGGATGTTTTTTCAGCATTAATGCCATCTGTCTTTGAATTTTTAGTTTCAGTTTTCAATAAAAGGCTAGGTTTTCATATATTAAAGTGCAGTTGGCTGCCATTTTTAACTTCCACCTGGGTGAAAATAAATGTACTTTAGCCGCCTCCAAACTATGTAAAGCCTTTCTCAAGGGAGCCTTTTTATTTAGACTCCCTTTGAAGTATCCTACTTCTCCTTGAGATTTAACTATAGTGCTTCTGGCCTTGACACAAGCTCCCTTTGAACCTTCAGCCAAAGCAGAGCATTTTTGTCTTGGAAAAACATTTTTTGGGTTGCTATCCCATCAGCTGAATGAGTATCTGAACTCCAGGCTCTGTCTTCTAAACCTGCTTACCTGTTTTTTTCACAAAGACACGATGTCTTTGCAAATAAATTCATCTTTCTTGCCTAAGGTAGCTTCTGAGTCCAACATAAACCAGGTCATTAATCTACCAATTTTCTTTCCTTCCTTTTCAAATAAGGGAGAGTATATGCTCCATCTTTTTGATGTGAATAGACAACTTTGCTTTTATCTTCACAGATCCAAAGACTTCAGGAAATCTGACCCATTATTTGTTTCCTTTTCTCTTAACAGATTGGGCTAAATCAGTATCCAAAGTTACATTGGCCAAATAATTAAGTGAATGTATTTCCTTTGTTTATGGCAAAAAAGGTTTATCCTTGCTCAAGCCTCCTAGAGCTTATTTCATGAGGTCTATGGCAGTTTCTTCAGACTTTTGGTCAGGTGCTTCCTTGGGTGTCATTTGTGCGGCTGCAACTTGGACTAATTCTCACACCTTTATTGCTCATTACAGATCAGATTTGATTTCCAGGAACAGAGCAGCCTTTGGCTCTGCAGTACTCCAGAATATCCTTCCATGAGGGCCTCCCAAGGTTACAGTAGCTGGGGACTCTGCCCCATCGGTTGAGGAATGAATGAAAAGGACATCATCAGATATAAAAGTTATGTACTCACTTTAATGTTCCATCTGTGTTGCCCATTTTCATTCTTCCTCAAGTTCCCACCCACCTCCTCCTTCCTTTGCTTCTCGAAAGATTGAAGAGTTGTACAGGAACTTCTGTTCCTTGTTTGAGCTCCAGCTTCCTTTTTCCTTTCACCCTTTGTTAATTTATGTAATACGTTGTCCCTTTATATCTAGGGGAGCAACCTTGATCTGAGGTACGTTAGGTTGGTGGGGCATTATGGGTAAAGGGAGGAGCTTGAGAGTTCTTGGATCTGATGATCTGGTAGAAGCAGCTGAGTTGGAGATGAACCTGTGTGTTGAGGAGGAGTGAAAATGGACAACATAGATGGAGCATTATGGTGAGTACATAACTTTTTCCCACATATTATACATGACAGTTTTTTTAAATGTGTGTTTTCAACTTTTGTGTTACATGTCTACACTAGCATTTGGCAGGCTGATCTTTTATAAAATTGTTAATTCTCATCTCCATTTGAACCCATGTCACATTTTCAAGACCTTTTGTGTTAATAAAAACTCACAAACAAAAAATTTAGTACATTTTCTAAACATCCCCATCCCATATTAACTTAGGAGAAACACAAAACTAAGGGACTTCTAGGGTGGCTACACTTTAAGTAACAGCTTAATTTCGGCTCCCCGGTGTGAAAACAGGAAGTCAGAAGAGAGAGCCAGTGAACTCATTTTTTGTGTAAATTTCAGTAACTAGCTAGTAAGTGCACTGCCTGGATGCCAGCAAAAATAAATTCAGAGAACCTGAAAGAAAATTGGCCACAAAAGGTGAGGAAACAACACTGACTGGGAAGATTTCTGCAGCTGTTCAGCAAAAAGCAGTGCAAGCTCCAGCTTTGGTGCAAGATATGACTTCCAGTAACCTAGAGGAAAAAATAAGTCAAATGTTCTAAGAGCTGATTAAAATCAGTGAAACACTGATGAAGTATATTGTCTCAAATAACAAAAGATTGGATAAAGTGGAAGAAGCTTTAAGTAGATACTCAGATGACGTGACAAAACTGCAAAAACTGGAGGTGGAAATGAAGAAAAGGCTGGCTGTGAATATAAGACTGCTTGGGAAGAGATGCTTCAAAAAATAATGGCATTAGAGGACAGAGCCTGTAGGGAAAACATGAGATTTTATGCTGTACCAGAGAAGCTGGAAGGAACAGACTGTATTAATTTTCGGAAAGCACAAGTAAGCAACTGGACTGATCCACAATGAAATGGCACATCATATATATGCTCCAAACCTGGCCATGAGAAAGCAACCTAGACTTTTAATAGTAAAGATACAATCCTACCAGCAGAACGAGTTGATTCTGACAAAACTGTGGCAGAAGGACAAAGTACTAAAAATGGGAGATTAAGTATAGTGTTTGTGTGGAATATGATTACTCACTGTACACCAGGCAGAAGAGGAGTAAATGTATCCCACTAATCAGTGAATGTCAAGAAGCAGGTGTGAGATTCAAACTGAAGTATCAAGCTATCTTCAAACTCTTCTTTCCTTGGGTGACAAAATAATTTTTGATGGAGAACATGCTAAGGAGAAAATCTAAACGTTTGTCATACAAAAAGTGAGCTGTGAAACAGAAGGAGATTCTGCTTCTTGTTCGTCTGGTAACAAAGACCACAGAGAGTCTGTGCCAGTGAAACTTTTTTCAATGTTTCAACAGAAAATGACTTGAAGGGGGGGGGGGAGTACAAGAGTTGACTAGAAGAACTGAGAATATGTTAGATAGGAAGCAAAGACTGGATTTTGGAGCTGGAGATGAACAGGAATAAAACCAGCAACTCAGAAACAGACAAATAAATGTGGGATTATAAAGCATTAATTACATTTATGAAACACGACAGAACAAGAAAACCTGGAAGTATTGGACTTTTTTGACTTTGTTAAACTTGTAGAGAACTTTAAAGCATATGCTCTACTTCATGTCATTGATGTTTGGAGGAACACTTAGGAGAGGAAAGAGGAAGGAAAGAGTTAACTTTAAGAAATGTAGGAGCTGCAGTGCAAAAAATGAAGAAAAGTCTGTTCAAAATTGTACAATACAAGAAAAAAATTAGCTGTTTCTCATTCTTGCATTGGGGAATGACTAGAGTAAGACTCTCAGCTTTATCTAGTAACACGTTTTAAGAGGAAGCAGATAAAAAAGAAATATGAATAAAAAATAAAGAGCTGAAGGATTTTACCTGGTAATGGAAGACAGCAAGAGTCAACTGAGATATGCTGATTCTTCCAACTGAACAAGACAGTTTGGGATTACCCGATTGGAATGGGGTATTTCAGAGCTGCAGAGTTAAGGCTCCTATACATAGCACAAGCAGAAACCATAATTCAAAGTGGAAAGGGATGATAGTGAAATGGGGCGTGGCTCAAGAAACAAGGAGAGAGTTGGATTTTGGATGCAGATCCCCAAGGAGAATAACAATAACTCTGCAGAATATTATATTCATAAAGTAGCAGAAAATATTCTAAAAGCTAAAACAAAACAGGAATTTAGAAAGGAGATTCTGCTGGTAGGGATGACTGCAGTTAGGGATAAAGACAGTAAGCAAGAGGGGTCTTTAATTTATTGGAGAAAACTGGTAAAAGAACCATGGTATTGGGAGTAAATAATTCAAGGGGAAGGTAATAGAGTGGGAAGAGGCCAAGAACTTATTCGGACTACAGGATAGAGATTGCCTTCCCTATCAAGGATTGATATCAAGAGTACAGGCAAAGAGAAATAAATAAGGGGATCCTAAGCAAAAGACCATTGCTTGTAGAGTTTTAGTAGAATTTAGAACAGAAGCTGCTGTTATAAAAAGGAATAATTATTAGAGCTTGCAAAATATTGGATGGTAACTGTAAGAATCAATCAGAGGAGGTTAGAAAGGATTGGGAAGAGAGATTGGATAAGCACTTCACAAAGAAACAATGGTGGATATATGTAGGTCTCCCAAATATGCAACAATGTGTAGAAGGTTTAGGATCTTTGCTTGGAGTGTTTACATAGCTATTTTTTTACCCCAAGTAGACTCCAAAGAATTGTTCAAGTAGACAGCACATGTTGGAGGTGTGATGGGGAAGAAAGAGGAAACTGGGAACATATTTTCTGGGAGTGTAATGAGGTGGCAAACTTTAAAGATTCCCTGCAGGCTGCTCTCTCAGACATACTGGGTGAGCCAATTGGTGTAGCGAAGGAAATGATTGATTGGGCTATGATACAGAATCAGAATTGCTAAGTCTAATTATGGTGGCTGCCAAAAAGTAATTACTAAAAAATGGAAATCAAAGCCTAAACCAACATTACTAGAAGTAGTGAATATAGTAACAGAGATAAAACAACTGGAAGTGGGTTCTTTAGGAAAGGGTAGGAGCAAATTACGTAGGAAAAAACTGGAATTATGGGAACAGTACACACAGGGAAGGAATGAGGTTTAAAAGAAGGCAGGATTTGAATGAGCTATGTAATGATTGACTGACAGTGACAGGATAGATTATAAGCAATGTATAATGTTTGCAACTACAATTATAGCAGAATGATTCGTGATGTATAATGCTTGCAACTAAAATTATGTAATTGTGCTTTGTTTTAATCTATGCAAATGTATGATTGCCTACGTTATACGTGATAATTTAATAAAGATGTTTTTGTTTAAAAAAAAAACACACAAAATTATGTACTTCTTCAAAAAAATGAAGTTTAACCCTCTAGATAGGGACACTTGCCCCAAATTGGCAACAGCACCCACAGACATTACCTAACCTAAATTTAACGTGATCAATGCTAAAGTGCATGCTACAGCCTGTGTTCCCACTTAGACTGATTGTTGTCTTCTTTTATTACCTCTATTACCCTCCCAGATGTGAAAAACATATTGTATGCTTTCAGAAACATTAACATTTAGCCTTATGAAAAAGTGTACTGGCTGTCTTTAAATAAAACTAAATTGGACATTGTTCTGTTAAATGGATTAAAGTATTCATATGAGATTACTAGGCTAACCCTTACAAACCTAGCCAGTATAACCCAATTTTACCCAATATATTGCCTCTAAGGGTAAAAGAATTGCATGAATGTGTACATATGCAGTGATTATTTTGCAGATTACTACAGTCCATAAAGAACACAGGTCCATAAGGCTGCTAGAGAGGCTGCCGTTTCTTATTCACTTCCCATGATTTCAGATTTTATTTTTCACTGAACTGCTTAGCATTTTACTGTTAAATTTTGCATTTCCCTCAGCAAAGAATGCTTAGAACTCTCAAGATTAGTTGCTTGCACCTGCAAGACAGCTTGTCTCCATGGAAAAGTATTTGGCAATGAAGCTTTGTCAATTTCACTCAGAGCAGAATGTACAAATGCCTTCAACTGCAGACTTCTCGACTCGCACTGAACATTTGCTAATTGGGAAAAAACAAGCGAATATCTTTGCAGCTGTAAGAAATGTACCATTTTTCATGGCTTTCATCATTTTGTCTTATTTTTAAAGTCTATTTGCTTACAATGAACATTTGTTTATAGCTTAAGCCAAAGGTATTAATGTAGATGTTTATCCTTGTAAAACTAAAAGGAAGTATCTTAATTCTACATATAATATAAACAGTGTACTTTTACACCTCATCACTACCCTAGCATCCCAAGATCACAGTATATTAACATTAAACTTGCTTTTGTCCAGCCTTTCTTCTCATTATACTGTTACACTTACATTTCTTACAACTAAAAAGGTACTTGTTTACTTTAATATCTGTAACATGTACAACAGTCACTGAAAAGAATCCATATTTAAAATACCTCTGACAGCACACTAGACAAGACTGTTTTAAGGTCTATAACATAGTTTACACCTTAAAATGTTTATATAAATACTAATAAGAACAAAATTATTTTACTAACATTTACTTTTTTTCTGCTTTTAATGTCCTCCTAAACATTAATAAAATGTGTTGCATATGCTTTATAGTCCACCCACAAGTTTAACAGTCATCAAAAATTCAGTCTTTCAGCCACTTTTTCTTGCAAAGCTATATTTCACAAATGTGATTGATGCTTTATAGTCTTCCATTTATTCAGTAATTTCAGTGTTGTTGGTCTACTTCCTGTTTATCTCCATCTCCCAACCCCAAACTCTGATTCAAATCCAAGACACCCCTGATTCTTCTGGTCAGCAGTCAGCTCTCGTGCTTTGTGTTTCAAACATTTTCCTTTGGAACATTGGAAAAGGTTTCATTGGCAAAGTCTCTCTCTGAACCTTACTGTCAGAAGAATGAGAACTAGAGTCCTCTACTGCTTGCTGGGTCATGTTTTGTTCAATACACATTATTTCCTACCTATCCTGTTCTGCATCAAAAATGACTTTGATCCTCTGGAAAAATTACTCTGAAGATAGCTGGATACATCAGCTTGAATTTCACACTTGAGTCTCAACATTCCCTGTTTGGTGGGACAAATTTGCTTCTCTGCTGCCTAGTGTACAGTGAATAATCATTTTTACAAACATGCCGCTGTCTCCAATTTTAATACTTTGCCCTTCTACCACAGTTTTGTCAGGATCAGCTCTTTCTGCTGGTGTGATTGTGTCTTTATTTATAGAAGTCTTGGCTGCTTTCTAATGGTCAGGTTTGGAGTGTAGACTTGATGTGCCCTTTCAGTTAAAACATGCTGTGGAACACTAGTCCAGTTGCTTACTTGTGCTTTCTTAAAATTAATAGTCTGTTCCTTCCAGTTTATGTGGTACAGTAGAAAATCTCAGGTTTTCTCTAACTCTACCGTTTTTTTTTTAAACAGCTGTTCTTGAGAAGCCTCATACACAGCCAGCTTTTTCTTCATTTTAACCTCTGATTTTTTGCAATTTGTATCAGTTAAAGATTATTCTATTTTTCCAGCCTTTTGTTATTTAAGTTGATATATTCCTTCAGTGTTTCATTTATTTTAATCAACTCTGAGTACATTTATTTTTCCCTCTAAAGTAAAAGAAGCCATCTCTTGAACCAGTGGTTATTGAGCTGCCTTGCATTGAACAGCTGCAGAGTACTTCCCAGACAGTGTGTTCTTTCCACCTTTTCTGGTTGATTTTCCTTCTTGTTTTCCAAACGTACTATTTGCTGACATCCAGATAGTGTACTTGCATGGAAGTAACTGAAATTTACCCCAAAAAAAACAGTTTCTACGGCAATCCTTTATTTGTCAGTTCTGTTTTTATAATGGGAGAGCTGAAGTTAAGCTGTTGCTCATTAAGAAGCCATCTTGGAAGTCCGCTCCCCTTCAGTCTTTGTTCAGGTTTGGAAAGGGGGGCTTATATTATCAATTCCAAAGACTGCATCTGTGCAGTAAACCAAATCAGCAGACCCAGAAATATGCATGATGTAGCCCAGCTGACTGTAACATATGCATGGCTCTTTTCTGCTTAGGGAAAAGAAAGTCCTGGTTGTATGGTTAAACACTGCTTTTATACCAGGTAATTGGAGATGTTTGAGGTAAGGTGACATCAACTAGCTGTTAAGTCAAGCCAGACTTTGGACTGTGCCTGTGGCAGAGATTCCTTATGTATATTAGGACTGCAGCAGTGACCACACTTAAATGTCTTTAGTTAATAAAAGTTGTCTAAGGAACTGTGCTTTCTCCTTACTTAGATGATTGTTCAAGGAGATGTCATTTTAGCTTGAGTCAAGAGCCTATCCTTGTTCACCTTCATTGGAAACATGGAATTAATTAGTCACAAATGCAGCCTTCAAAAAGCATTACCTTTCTGCCACTGATTTTTGGGCTACATGCTGTAGAAACCCTTTTGCCACTCAGTATCGAGAAAAATTCCATTATTAGACATAGCCAAACTGATGTCCAAGCATGTTGTTTCAGAGAGGTATATTTTTTGAGACCATGAGCCTTATGGCTGATACTATTCTGTCAGTCTACTTTTCAAAGGGTAAGACTGTCTCCGTCAAATTGGAATCATGACATTTTGAAAGACGTATATTTACTATATTCACCACAGGTAGTGAATAAATAGTCATGGTGAATGCCTTTCTTTCTTTCAAATTTTTTAATGGTTTCTAACTTTGAATGCCTCTTTAAGATTAAGTGCTCAGCTAAACTGTCTGTCAGCCTAGTTAGTATGGTCTGAAGAAATTGTGCAGTATTTTGAAAGTATTGGTTCATAAACTATTGCATGATTTTCAGTCTCAACTTTCAAAAGAGTTGATGCAGATCAATACACATTACAACACAAATGGAAAATTCAAGCCTTGGACTCCTGTGAGAGAAACCATCTGTCCATTTGAATTAAAACTTGAAGGAAAAGACGACTTTCACATCAGTGTTCTTCAAGCAGTGTTGCAAATTTCTGTAGCTTGTGAATGGGAATTATACTAAGCTGTTATACAACATTTCTACCAACTTTTATAATTTTTGTGTGTTTGCCTCTACAAACCGTGCATAACCTGAACATATTGCTAAAAGGCCCTATCCAAATTATTTGCTGTTTGTTGCCTTATCTCTGACTTTCTTACATGGGAAAGCATGTTTGTCCATGCTTTTCCTCCTTTTCATTTTGTACTAGAGTTTTTAGTCATTGTAATAGAAGGAGCATGTGAATACTAGCAGGGGGCAAATATGTCATTTCCTAGACTCCTGCAGCTGAATGTGTCTGCGACAAGTTGTTGGGGATTAGAAGAGATCACTAAGTTTTTTCCTACTGTTAGGATTTTACAGAATTTGTGTACTAATCCAGATGAAGGTTAACCTTTTAGATAAGTTCAAATGGATAAAGCACTTTCTTGTCTTGAGATACTGATTTTTTTCTGGATTACTGGAGTTCTGTAGTTGACAAAATGTATGATATTCAGCAGTTATAATACACTTAGGATCATGAAAAGCTAAAATAGTGGCTGTCATGAGTAAATCTTTGACCTAGTCAGATGCTACACTAGTCTTCCAAACATAGTTGATACTAAAACTGCTATAAAAAAATCTTTTTTGTCATCTAAATAAAACATTGTAGTCTGCTTAGCTATTTCTGAAATTCTGTTTCAGATATTGAATAATTTTATTTCTGGAAACTATTATATCTGCAAAACGAATATTACAAGTTGAGATCATATGGTATGGAGAGCCCTTTTTGGTCATTCCTAAAAACATCATGTCTCTACTTTCCTTCATTTTCTGTCACCCCATTTATCCAAGTCAAAGTAATAAGGTAGCTAGAGTATGTCTCAGCACTCCATAGTTGCAAGGCAGATAAACTATTGCTTGACAGATGTACCCGTTTTATGCATTGGCAGATTTATATATGCCAACCACACCTGGTAGATACACCTGTGGTCATGTCTTTGGAATGTTAAAGGAAACCAGACCACTTTACAAAAAAACATCATGAACACAGGGGGAACAAGAAAGTCTGTACCCAGAAGGGACTCCAGCAGAACCAAACTGTGGAACCAAACACTGTGAGGTAGCATTGCTAAACTCTGTCCTAATTTGCATCGCATACCTGTATATACAGGTACTCTTCATATGTTTATGGGTTCACTCAAGAACAAGATTTACACCTGACTGTTTACTTCCTGTATAAGTGCAGTCTGTAAGAGGTTGCATTGAACATATTCTCTCAGAAGGGCAATGAAGTGTTACCTTCAGTGCATTTGTTAGTCGTTTGCTAAAGGCAAAGTAATAAATCCTGCTAAAGTGTGACATCTAACTCAGCCATTGCAATAAATGTATTTTTCTCTTGTTGGATGGTTTCTGCCAGGGTCTATTGAGGCCCATTGCAGAGGAGCAGCTGGGCGTTTAAAAAGTTTTTATGGGTACTATGACTAGTTGTCCACTTCCATAAAAAAAAAAAAGAAAAAAAAGAAAGGCAGATTACTTACCTTAAAACCAAGAACCTCTGAAGATTACTTAACATCTACAATAACTCCAGATTTTTGGCATTTCATTCAGTGGGGAAAACCATGCCTTATCCTTTTTTACTGCTTTGGCTTTATTCTTTTTTCCCCAGGTTTTTCCTGGTGTACCAACAGGCAGCAGGGATTCTTTTCCTTGTCTGTTTTGTTTTACTTAGTGAGAAAGAATGAGTGAGGGATTTCCCTGCCAGTTTTCAGATGGCCTTCTTCCTCTTCCATTAATGAATGGACCCCTCAACTAATGCTGGCAAGTTTAACGCATTTTTTGATGGCCTTTGAGAAAGAGAGACTTTTAAACATATGTCCTAACTTCCTCTGTAAGAAGTGTTGAGAAATCTTTAGGCAGAGTTAAGAAATACACATATCAACTTTATCTAAGTATTATCCCTAATTCCTCCCTTCATATCTGGCTGCACGCATCCCCAGACTATCTGAGTTTGAGCTAGAAGTAGGACGTATTGACTTTAAAGTGCCTGCGAACATTGCTTTTGAATTGGAACGCTGTTTACATGTGCACTATCAGCTCTTCTGTGAGATTGTTTTTTTTTTATTTTTTTTATTTTAGAGGTTAAAATTCTTAAGTCCACTGGGAGAGTTGCAGAAATTAAATTACATTTAATTAATTTGCTTGCTTATTAAGCAGGTAAGTGAAGTAGTCCAAAAACACTTTTCTACCACGATCCAGGTCCAAAGACGCACAGTTTGTATTGGTATGCAAGGCAAGTGTAATTAGCAATTTTGTTTTATATAAATTTTTCATGCATTAATAGATAGAGAAATGTAATGATATAACAAAATAATAGAGATATTTCAAGAAAACTAAGGTAATGAAGGAGATGAATAACATGGAATCCACATTTGGTCAGTGTCTGTTTAGTTGACAAAATTTTATTAACTACACAGATAAATCCGCAGGTGTGCAAGATCACACATTTCTCGGGGTAGGGAAATATGCCCTTTCTCCAACACTGTGGGATCTCTACGTTGTTGTTGTTGTTTGTCTTTTTGGCCTTTCCCGGTTAGGGGTCGCCACAATGGAACTCCGGTCCGCTAATGATTGGCAGTAGATTTTTATGGTGCTGAGCTGCCAGCCTGATGCCCAACCTTTAGCGAAGGCACACCCATTCACGCATGTCTTTCGGAGGCCACTCAACCGCAGGGAGGACATGCAGACTCCACACAGAAGGCACTCCAGCCGAGAATCTCTAAGTTAGTATATATAATTAGCAGGGGCTGTTGGGGGTGCAGTGGGGCAATTAGCATGTTGACATTTTGTGGTTGATGTTTTCACAGTTGATATTTCAGTGTTTTAATGTTAATCAGTACACCAAAGGTAGTTATATAGTTCAACATGAGAGTTCAGACAATGCAAAGCAACATTGTACAGTTTAGATGCGAAATGCTGTTTTCTCCAGGTATAGCATTTATCCAGAAAATCTATACTTGTATTCATCTTAGAAGTCTTCTTTTAGTTTCGTTTTAAATGTAATGTTTGTCTTTTCTTAATTCTAACATGACATGGAAGGTCATTCCAGGTAACTGGTAATATTTTAGAGAATGATCTTTCTCCAGATGCTTCATTTAAAGTGGAGTAAAACACGAGAGAGTATATGCTCTTTTGTTAAATGTGCATGAAAGATAGATACATGCAGCTTTTTTTTTTTGTCCACAGGAGGACAATGGCTAAGCTGTAATGATTTGAATATCAGATTATTAATAAACTGGCCTTAGCAGTGATAGAGCAGCCATTGTGTGCGTTACATAGATAGCAGTGCTGCCTGTCTCAAGGCAGGGTGGTGAGATAATTGATATTCAGTGTAGTTTGAAGCAGATGGGCAAGGTAGTGAAATGGGAGCATTGGAAGTGAACAACCACATACCCATGTTTCCAGTGGTACGTAACCACAGGGCCAACAACTGACGGGAAATACACCGTACCATCTCCAACCCTCCCAGGTGGTGGGGGGGGGGCCTGCACCCCCCACGCCCTCCTTAACTAAAGATACCATCTCTGGGATCATGGGGAAAAGGGTAAATTTTCCTTTTTGGCCCAGCTGGTTACTTACCATTGGGAAAGTGTTGGATATGTGGTCGTTCGTTCATATGAAGTTTTGGAGTTCTCATCTCGGCCTTCTTGTCTTAAGTAATATGTGGTCTTTTGTGCTTGCGAAGTAGACCCTTAGATATATATAAAAACATTTTTTTTTTTTTTAACTCTTGCCACGAAATTCTGTACAGTCCAATCCTGCCAGAATTATTTCATTTTTTTCCTGAATGCTGTTCTGGGGACAGGCAGCTTGATGTGATATTATTTTCTTGGATAGCTACTTTTTGCTCATAGTGCGCTATGAGGGATGCAGCTGATAAAATTAACTCACCCTAATACTTACTTTTGGATCATAGCTCCATTCATATAGAGTAGAAGTGGTAAGAGAATGTTAGATTTGAGTCTTTTTAATAAAAATGTTATTGACTGGTTTGCAGCAACTCTTACATATATGTTACACAATCTGTAAACGTATGCAGATTTTTAAAGAAATAGTTGAGAAAGCATTCTTTAAAAGGAGATCTGAGAGTTTCAGTTCCTGTCTTCCTTTCACATTCCTTCCTTGTGTCAGCCAGGTTATCATATTTCTTGTCTTTCAAAGCCCAGCTACTTAAAGTTGCCAAATGTTATCAGATTGTTTGATCTTCAGATTACAAAAAGCTTGAATACGTTTAGGCTCCAGGGGCATGAAAGAATGCAGCTGTAAGTGCAGTACATTGCTGTATGCCCCATTGGGTATGAAATAACAAAAAGGAGCTATAGATGTTCATTATTATCGAATTACTGTTACAGTTGCATATAATGTATGGGAAATATCCTGCCAAAGGCTCAGACATTTGGCCAGTACATGAAAGCTTTTAGGTGACTTCCATGTCCAAGGAAATGCAGGGGTGTTCAGGTATAAATTTAGACAATTAGAAATGGGCTCAGCTCCCTTCACATTTACCTGGAAAGCCAGTGGGTTGAGCTCCTGACAGATTTGTCTATAGACTTTTGTAGTGGTACTGGTACCTCAGGTACCCCCCTCTGGTTCTGAAAAAAATATAAGACCATTAGTGAGGTGACCAGAAAGGCTGCTGCTTCACCTTCTTTCCCCAGTCTTGAACAGATTATTTAGCTGCTGCCCTTTTGGAGTCCTCTGACCATCCATCTTTTCTTTTTGACCTTCCTGGTGCTGCTCCTAGGGACACTGCTAAGTGTGGGAGTCTAGCATGTCCTCTATATCTGAGTGTATGCCTTTTTCTGAGAAGAAAAAAACACACACAGTAATATCTGAAGAGTTGGATGGCACCCCTCAAGTGCTAGTAAGCTAAGAGGTACCAGAACTTCCATACTGATGTTTGTACATATAATACAATCCATACTCTGGCTTTGGATATTCATAAAAAGAAAAGCCAAGAGTAAGCATATCACTCTTTTCCTATACTCCATCATTTAGAGAATCTAAAGAGGAGTGATATTCATTTGCTAAAGTTCTTTTATGGCCTTTCATTCTTTGCACTTGATTTCCTCTTCTCCTCCTAAGAAAGATGTCTCCATATCCCTGTGTCAGTGACTCCCAGTCTGGCATAGAAGAGACTAGTTTGAATATTACCTCCCAGGGATCTTCCCAATTCTTTGGAGTTTAAATCTTATGAAAATATTTCTTCATAGTCCTCAGAAGAGGGAATTTAATTTCCTGACACCATTGGAAGGTAAGGGATCTTTTCCAGTGGGAAGAAACTGACCTTTCTGAGACCCAAAAAAGCCATAACCTTTGACAAGTAGACACCTCTAAAGCTTTTAGCCATTCCTCCAGTGCTAGCTGCTTTGGAGGATGCCTTTAATGCAGTATATATTTAACCTGACAGACACACCGTTGCACACAAGAAGCCTGTTAGGCTTTATAAGTGCCACAGCCCCATAAGTTCTTTTTTGTAACCCTGTAGCTGATCCATTTATTTCCTTAACTAAGGATACTGGATCCAAACATCTTACTGCTATAAATCGAATGCCTTCAGATAAGAAAGAAGTAGCTTTCTACAGATTTAGGAAGAAAAGTTTATACTTTTTCTACTCTTGCTTTTATGTCTGCTAACTGTCAATCACATATGGTGAAGTATTTGCTTGTATCTTTTTCTGAAATTATTTCCTTTCTTAAACATTAAATTATTTCTGCTCTGACAAGGGATCCTTGATCCATGTTGTCCTGCAGAATCTTTATTAGTATGATCTCTTCTGTAACTCAGGTCATTAAACATTCCTTAAAATTCGCTTGTGGTATAGTATCCTGAGCAGCTGCAACTTGGTCAGTCATGAATAGATGTGCATGGTGGCTTGATATCACTTACCCGAACTGCAGGACATCAAATAGCTGATGTGCCAACTCACGGTTCCTAAGGGGCAGGAAATCGCATGACAAGCGGTCGAATGAGGTTAGTCGAGCGTTAAGAGGTTAGTTGGAAAAGTGACATACAGAGACTGTGGAAGGGAGGTCGTGCTTCAGTGAGAAACAGGGAAGTAGCCCATTTCCTCACTGTAGTGCGATCTCAAAGTTGGTATATTTAGGTAGGGGTGTGAGGGGGCAGAGCCCCCCAAAAGGGGGGAGCAGGGCGGCGTAGCTGGAAGAGGGGAATGTCGACATTATGGAATGTACTTTATTGTGCAAACTATTTTTGACATTCCTCTCTTTTGATTTTTAGGTTTAGATGTTATTTTTTGGTCGAATGCACGTTTGATGTTAGTGCATTCGACCTTTTCATGGTAAACCATGCATGGCTTAAATTGTGAAATATGACAAAGGATGTCAAGGCACAAACTCTTAATGCCTCACTAGACAAAGAAGTGTCATCTAGGACTTCTGCTGAAGTTTTGAAAAAAACATTGATGAAAAGGACAAATTCATGCTAAGGGTCAAACAGATTTTTCACTCTCCCATTTTTTTTCAGTATAATAGAAATTACCATTTCAGTCTTGGGCCATTTTGGAAAGCCATTTAAACAAACCCAACAAGAAATATAGAAAACAATGTCAAGGCAATTCTAAGTAAAAAGTAGTTCTACCCAGAGCCAAGGGAAGTCCAAAAAATGTCTATCTTCCCCTCTTATCCTCCTCCCTTTTCCACCATGGCAATCCTGTGAACCTTGCAAGACGGCCTTTGTCTTTCTCTCTCTCTGAATCCGGTCGCAGCAGACTGGTAGGTGCTGGAAATTATCAAGAATGGGGTACAAACGGCATTGGAGCTCCCTTCCTTCCTACACACCTAGGGATTTTCTGCACACCTGTAAAATCAGACCAGTCTCTTTCCTCCTATTGTTTCCCAAATGCTTACAGAAACTTAAGAGTTTTACCAGATTCTGAAAAAGGAAAAAGGTTTTATTCAAGACTTTTCCTAGTGCACAAAGGGGGGGGGGGACTGGAGACCATTCCTGGATTACTCTCCTAAACCTAGACATAAAACTTGTCGCGTTCAAAATGGTTATCCTTCAGTTTCTTTCATCCGATTCCTCCTCTATTTTTTGGTGAGTCAGAACCTAATAGATGCATATCACTACATACCTATTCACAGAAACTTCAGACACTTTTTAAAGTTGTCTTCACTCTTTGGTCTTTCTACAGCTCTAAGGGTATTCACAAAGTATTTAGCACCAGTAATTTCTTTTTGCAGATTTCAAGGCATTCACGTTTTCATATTTAGATTATTGCCTTATTTTTGCAGACTCTCTTCAAAACTATCAAGGATCTGCTGTTTGTCAGAACTCTATTTCAAAACCTAGGTTTTCATTTAAACCTGGTGACGTCTTCTGTTATTTCTTTTCACAGAATCACATTTCTGGGTTACCTGATAAGCAGTCGTCATTAAGGAATAGTCTGTTGTCCTCCAGAAAAGACAATTTTGTATCACTCAATTTCTAGTGTTCTCACAAGTCATTGACCACTACAAGGGAATATCTCAGAATTCTGGTGTAAAAGGTTCATGAAGCCAGATTGTACAGTAGGAAAATATAATGGTTTCTCAAGTTCAAGTCTGTATGGAATCTGCGCCAGCATCTTGTGTCTTCCCAAATGTCAGCACTTCCATTTGTCAAGAAGAAACTATTATGGTGGGCAAATACAGATCAAATTTTAACAAATCCAGGTCTCCCAGTCTCCCCTCCAGTCATAGTTCAGTCTGTAACCACAGATGCTGAAAATTGTGTATGATTTTGCATGAGAAACTGTATCAAAGCAAATAAAAGTGCACCATCTGAGGGACTATAATTACAAGAAAAACATAAAACAAATATCAAAGGAATAATGACTTTGATAAATGCAGTAAAGATGTTGAATCATTTGTGGACTCCGGACATGTTTAGGTATAGTCACACATAACACTAGTATGATGTGGTATATAAACAAACAAGGGGGAATCCGGTCCTATGTCATATCTTCAGAAGGTAATCCATCTGTAGAGAATCTCTTGAATAGATCTCCATTCAAATCAGATAAATGAAATTCTGCTCAGACATACTTTTTTTTCTTCCAGTGTTCCTATATGCCCCCCATCCTGTTGTAACCAGAGTTCTTTTAAAGATCCAGAAAGGCTCTCCAAAATTAATCTTGGCAATTCCATTTTGGCCCAGACAGCATAGATTATCCTTTCTCATGAAAGTGGCAAAGGGCAGTTACTATAAACTTCCCCACAGAATGGATTTTCTCACACATGAAAAGTTATCATTGATCTACTTCAGCCTACAGAATCTTTATCTGACTATCTGAATGATCCCATAGAGGCACCTTTTCATTGAGGATGTGCAGCAGATACTAAAGGAGACTAAGAAAACTTCCACTAGAAAATCCTGTTTATCCAAATGGAAGAGATTTTCTATTTGGTGCCACAAGAATAACAAATGTCCAAGTCAGGCAGATGCCCCTCCAGTTCAACATTACCTGTATGAATTTGCTCGATTCTGGCCTTTCTTACTCTTCTATTAAAACTCACCTTTTTTGACATTTATGCATGATTTTCTTTAGATCCCCCTTAAAGGACAACTACATCCTAAATGCAACATTTCTTTTCATCAGAATGTATTCTCGCTCCTATAGAATGCTCCCAGTACTTACATATACTAAAAAATCATGACTTAGCAGTTTCTCCCCCCTTGTGGCATCTCTGTCCTAGTCAGCTTCCTCATTGCACACCACATTCTGGTTCTCCCTCCTGCACATCATAGTTACTGGTCTGGCTTTTGTGTCCTTTCCCCACCAGGTGTGACAGCTACTCCTTGCCCCCAGGACCTAACTCTGGTAATTGCTGGGGCCAGTCACAGATTGAAGGCATAGGGAGTTTGGCACATCTGAGCTTCCATGTTGGGGAGAGGGGGCAGTCTTACTTATTGGCCTAAAAATAAACTTGGAATTCTGTTCTTCCTTGGACCAGTAGCTTTATTTCATTTTTTTTTTTTTTTTTTAGCCGAGAGGGCTAGTAGGATGACATTTTTCTCCTTGATTTTTGGGAGTACACTAGATATCAGCATATGGGAGGGAAAAATGTAAAGAAATAAACTTGTCCAATTTAGGAGAATGCATTTATTTTCCAGTCTTGTGGAGCTGCTGCTATAAAACATGTAACTGTATCATTTGACTGTTTAGAGGCAAAACAAACAAGTCTGCTTCTGGTGCATCCCTCATCTGGGTCAGATCTGGAAAGGCATCCTTATTCAGTATTCAGTCGTGAGGTTGAACTTGAGATCTTCTCAGCCTGTCTTCAGACACATTTTATGAAGGAATGCTGGCTGTTGTCAAAGTCATGCAAAACCCCTTTGTTTGTTTCCCACGCTTACAACACAGAAGATATGGGTGGGTCTCCCCATTTACTTATGTACCACATCACAATGGTATTGTCTGACCTAATCTGGAAGACCCCTTTCTTGATCATGTATTTCAATGCAGGTTTGACAGCCATCTCCTCTTATATGTTTGTTTTTTTCTACATCCTTTTGTCCCATGCTCTATAACCCTGGAGAGGTACACACATGCTTCCACCCAGGCTAGATCCATAGTTTCAGTGGTGAGGGCTGTATTGTGCTGGATTGATCTGAAAGGCAACCCTGAGTGCATTGACATTGCACTATCCATCTTGATATCTTTCTAATGTAGGGGAGAATGTTTCTTGGGTACCACTGAAACTTCTTCATATAAAGGCAAAATAAAGGGCACTGTTAGAGTGCTGGATGTTTTGGCACTGTCCTGTAGGAGAAAGGCTTTGTGATGGATTGTCAGTAGGTATAATCCCCAGGAAAATGAGGGTCCTTGAGGAGGTTAGGTTTGATATATTCTTGTTGATGGTCAGATCTGGATTCCTGAAGGAATTCAGGATGAATTCTGAAGCCTTTCTGGATTCCACAATCCACAGGGATGAAGTAGTTGTCTAGGTTAGGGTACATGGGGATGCCCCTTGTCCTGCAGAAAGCTTTCACTGAAGCCAGGCATTTCGTCAAGGCTTTGGACTGAAGAGCAAGGCTGTGAATTAGAAATATAACCCCCCCCCCCCAAACTTGAGGAATTTTCTGTACAGTTTGGCTGTGGGAAGTTAAAGATGATCTTTTTTTTTGTTAAGAGGTTGCAGTATGGACAACAAGTTTTGGAGAGTTAACATTTTGAACTTTGGAACAATGAGAGGTTTGTTTGTGTGTGATAGGTCCATGGTACCTTTATTCCTGGAACCAGAAGAAGGCTGGGGTAAAAATCTTGTCCTTCCTCCCTGAGGGGATCTTGTCTATGGCCCCTGAGTGTTGCTTTATTTTTAAACCGTAGGAGTATGGCCCAGCTGGTCTTTTGAAAATGGTGCAAGGCCTCTGCAGTTTGGGATTTTTAGAAACTGTAACTTGGAACTTTGGAAAAAACTGTTTTAGGACCCACTGGTCCTGAGTGATGATTTTCCAGTTTTTGAGAATCAAGCCTAAGTGCCCTCCAACACTCCCTGAAGAAAGAGGAGAAGTAGGCTTTGGGGGAATGGGGGGCAGCCTGTCCTGAGTTATGTCTGATCTTTCTGAGACTCGTAGCTCTGAAGGCCACCAGGGTTTTTCCTGTAGTCTTCATTGTCATTCTGTTTTGAATTTTCCCCTTTCCACTTTACAAGCCTCGTTTTTGTCTTGCTTGATTTTTATCCTGGCCTGCGTTATGTTGCACCATGCCTGAACTTTTTATTCTATTATCTATGTATTTATTTTTCTGTCTAGCCATCTATTTTTGTCTGGTATTGGTTTTGCAATATTCAGGTACTGTGTCAACAAAATGAAAATGTGAGTCTAAGAAAAGTCATACAGAATGTTAAAATGCTAAAAAAGATTTGTGGACTACATTGTGTTAGTCTGTACCTGTTTTTAGATAATCAGCGTGTGGCAGCTTTTTGAAAGTAGTAATTAGAGCTAAGAATTATGCAATCCAAATATACTGCTGGCCTAGGTCATTAGCATGTTCTGAGCTACTGAGTGCCTAAATCAGAAAGTTTAACTGTCTGCATGGTGTGCTGGCTTGTGGAACACACCTTGATGTCCTTCAAGAATGCAACTGCAGTCATAACATATGGGTTGTCCTGCCTCAGGCAGCCCTTGGTCGGCCGGATTCCAAAGTCTGGGTCCGATGTCGGCTGATGTCGCATTTCTCTCCGACGTCAGAGCGGCTGGAGTACATAAGCATCAGCCGACGCCATCTTCTTCAGTCTTTCTTGCCGCGCGGTGCCCGAAGCAGAAGCAGTTCGCAAGTGCCGGTCGGTCAGCTCCTGTATTATTCGAAACCGAAGTCATCAGAAAAGCTAAGTACCCCATTGGGGACCTTTTCTTGCCTCAGCTGATGTTAGAAATTACTGAAAAAGTAAATAATTGTTTGTCTTGTGGTAAACAAATACCTCATAAGGATTTCCACTCTTACTGTCTCCCTTGCCTAGGCCCAGACCACGACGTCACGGCCTGTGCCACCTGTGCTCGCTTCAACAAGCGCACTCTTAGGCACTGGGCGGAGTTCGCTGAAGACTTTTTCGGCGATAAATTTGACTATACAATGCCGTCGGAACATCCGACAACGCAGACTCCTAAGAAATGAAAAGACCGGGACCAACATCCTTGGCCCGCGTCTTCCACCGACACCACACCAAAACTAACCGCGAGTGCTCCGGTTCCCTCTGAGGCGGTTATTCCACCGCTCCGAACCGAAGACACCGCATTACCGATACCTCCGATACCGGAGGCCACTCCGATGCCAGTTATTGACTTTCCTCCGGATACTGAAACCGAGGAAATACCCGAGACCATTGCTGTTGATAAGGTCTCTCCTGCACGTGGAGCGGCTAGGCCTCCCATGCCCATGTCTATCAAGGCCTACACATGTGCCAAGGCAGCCAGCAAGTCCAAGCATCTTTCTGCTAAAACCTTACCTCAGCCTACTCCTGAAACTCAAATCATGGCTATGGCCGCAAATTTAATTTCCCTGATCAGAGGTTCCCAGGCCCATCCTGAGAGAGGATCCCAGCCTCCTCCTGATAAGAGGCCCAGGGTTGAACCCTATGACCCTCTTTCCACAGATGAAGATTCTGAGGACTCTGTTCACTCCGAAAGCCAGGAAGAGCCCTTTCAGACCTATGAGGATTCAGATGCAGAGGACTCCATTCCCTCGGCTTCTCCTCCTGAGGATATGTCTTTTGGGAAAGTTCTGCATTCCATGAGGGAGCATTTTAAGTGGCAAGGCCAGGAATATTCAGATTCCAGAAAGCGCCTTCGAACCTTCCTTAAAAAGCCCCAACACAGACCCTTAGCTATACCTCCTGTGCTTGATGTTTTGGATGATTTATATTCTGACTCCAGTGTTACCCCTGATACTCTTCCTCCTGCTCCTGTCAAGCCTGACAGATACTATAGGGTCCCAGAAACCCATTCTCATTTCTTTAGGGCCCATGCTGTTGATTTAGAAACAATTTCCCAGGGGCCTAAAGGGGTTTCCGCTACCACCTCCAAAAACCCTTTGCCTTCAGACAGGGAATCAAGGTCCTTAGAGAGATGGGGGAAGAAGCTCTACACATCCACTACTTTATCTATGAGAGCTCTCAATTGTCTCTTTCACATGTTTCAATATCAGGATTTCCTGTTAGATGATTTACAGAAAAGATTGGCCTCCCCTGAACCTTTAGATAGGAAGTCTTTGCAGGAGGCTGTACACAATTCTCAGCAAGTTAGCAATCATTTTCTACAGTGTGGATATGATGCATTGGAAGCTTCATGTAGGGCAGCTATGCCAGGGGTGGTCATCCGTAGACATGCATGGTTAAAAGATCAATCTTTACCAGATCATGTTAAGGCAAAGCTTCTTGATGCACCCTTGGAAAAGAACAAGCTTTTTGGTGATAATGCTAAAGATGTGTTAAAGTCCATTGAGGAAAAAGCCAAGTCAGTTCAGACAGTCAAAGATTTCCTCCAGGTTCAGCCACCCAGATTCAGCAGGAACTGGCCTTCTAAAAACTGGTCCTTTCCTAATCCTGAAAGATTTCAAAGGGGCAAAAACAGATGTGCCCGAGGAAGAGGCCAATACAGAGGATCCTACAGGGGACGACAATGGCAACCAGCAAACCAAAGAAGTGACACAAGGGTTTCTCCCGCCCCACAGGGACAATCTCAATGACTTTCCTCTCGTTCCGCTGACCAAGGAGCAAGCAGAAGCTCCTTTGGGTGGAAAATTATCTCTGTTTACAAAAAATTGGCACAAACTGACAAAGGACAAATGGATTTTGGACATTATAGACCACGGTTACAGGTTCCATTTTCATACCTTGCCAAGAAAACTGGGCATGCCAAACCTTCCACAAAATCAGAGGGCAGAGGCTATCAAGCAAATTTCTCTGCTTGCTCAGATCAAAGCAATAGAAAAAGTTCCACAATGAGAACAAGGTCAGGGGTTTTACTCAAGACTGTTCCTTGTTCCAAGAAAAGAAACTCAATGGAGACCAATACTGTACTTGTCCGCTTTAAACACTTTTCTCATAGTACCAAAGTTCAAAATGCTGACTCTACAGCAACTCCTTCCCATGCTGGGCAAGGGGTCTTGGCTGATTACTCTGGACCTCAAGGAAGCATACCTGCATGTCCCTATCAGACACAGCTGCAGAAGATACCTCAGATTTCTTGCAGGGCCAGAGCATTATCAATTCTCAGCATTGCCATTTGGCTTATCTACTGCCCAGAGTATTCACGAAATGCCTGGCTTCAGTAATTGCTCATTGCAGGCTCCAGGGGATTCAAATCTACCCGTACCTGGACGATTGCCTCATACAAGCGGACGACAAACTAACTTTGACAAAAAACTTGAATTATGTCATACATTTGCTACAGGCTCTGGGATACACAGTCAACTTTCAAAAGTCAAGACTTCAACCATCCCAGCAAATTACCTTCTTAGGAGCCAAACTAGACACAGCCTCTCAAATGGCTTACCTGACAGAAGACAAGAAAAAGAAGTTAACTCATTACTTCAAAAGTTTAGCAAAGCTCACCCAGATGACTGCAAGGAGATTCCTACAGGCCCTGGGTTACATGGCATCCTGCATTCTCCTGGTTCCACTAGCAAGACTACACATGAGAAAGCTTCAATGGTACCTAAAAAGCGTATGGTCTCAACACAGCAACAACCTAGAAGCAACCATACCGCTCATTCCATGTCTTCAAAAGGAATTTTTATGGTGGGCCTCAGTAAGCCAGTCAAACACAGGTATGTCATTCAAAAAATCTCAGATAACACAGACCATCACCACAGACGCCTCAGACCTTGGATGGGGGGCGCACATGGAGGGCAGATGTATTCAAGGACAATGGTCTCCAAAGGAAACACATCTGCATATCAACCAAAAAGAAATGCTGGCAGTAATGCATGCCATCGAGGCCTTCGGACAACAACTACAACCAGGCCACCTACTAATACGGACAGACAACACCACTGTGATGTGGTACATAAACAAGCAGGGGGGCACTCATTCTTTACCCCCTTTGCAGACTGACAATGAATCTTTGGGAAAAATCACTGAGCCTAAACATACAGTTGCAATCCCAGTTTGTTCCAGGCAAAGACAATGTTCTGGCGGACAGTCTCAGCAGGAATTTCCTAGACCCCCACGAATGGAGGTTACATCCAGAAATCTTTATACGAATCACTTCAACATGGGGCAGGCCGGACATAGACCTATTTGCCTCCCACCTCAATCATCACAAAAGTTCTGTTCAAGGACATATCATCCACAAGCATGGAAAATAGATGCTCTCTCATTCAACTGGAGCTCCCTAAAAATCTATGCATTTCCACCTCTGCCACTGATGACCACAGTGTTACTTGAAGATCAAAGCAGAGCAGCCCAAGGGGATCCTAATAGCTCCAGACTGGCCAAGACAACACTGGTACCCACTACTACGGAGCATATGTCACAACAAAACGTGGGCCCTCCCCAAATGTCCCCAACTTTTGACTCAACACAACTTCAGGACAGTTCATCCCAACATCCAGACACTACAGCTAACAGCTTGGGAGATCCTATGAATAACCTCAACCTACCTCTTTCCAAGGAAGTTCAGCGGATACTGACAGAAGCCCGCCGACCATCCACCAGAAAGGTTTACTTAGCCAAATGGAAGAGATTCAGCATTTGGAATACTACCAAGGGCCATGATGCATCACTTTTGAGCATCCCACTCATCCTGGAATATTTGGCAGATATGCTGCAGAATGGACTCTCATACTCTTCTATAAAAATACATGCTTCAGCTATCTCAGCTAGATACAACACTGATCCACCTGTGTTCTCACATCCTTTGTTAAGGCAATTTCTTAGAGGAATCAAGAATATAAAGCCCCCAAGAAAGGCACCAGTACCAGCTTGGGACCTCAACTTTGTCCTAGAAAAATTGACTCTACCTCCCTTTGAGCCAGCAGCTTCAGTGGATTTACAATTTCTTTCCTGGAAGACAGCTTTCCTGTTGGCTATTACCTCAGCAAGAAGGGTTTCGGAATTACAGGCCCTAATGGCTATACCACCGTTCATAACTTTCCACAAAGACAGGGTCTCCTTACGAACCAACCCTACCTTTCTCCCAAAAGTGGTATCTAGGGTCTCTTTAAATCAAGCAATTCACCTGCCTACTTTCTTTCCCAATCCTGAAAACAAAGGGGAAAGACTGTTGCATACCTTGGACATTCACAGACAACTTCGCTACTACCTGGACAGAACCAAGACCAGTAGGAAGTCTGATCAGCTTTTTGTAGCTTACGCCCCTGGCGTACAAGGAAAAGCAATTTCAAAACAGACAGTTTCAAAATGGATTGGACACTGCATCAGATTCTGTTATTCCTTCCATGGAAAGAGTGTGCCAGCCAATGTCAGACCACACTCCACCAGAGCTACAGCCACCTCTACAGCATTCTTAAGAGGGGTGCCTACAAAAGACATTCTAGAAGCTGCTACATGGAGCTCCGTGCATACATTTTCCAAACACTACAACCTTCCTCTATATTCCAGATCCAGAGCAGGCTTTGCTTCGGCAGTCCTGCAGGGATTGATAGCTACACCATCCTTTTCTTAGAGCATTCCTCCTCCCCCAGCTAAGCTATGGTATTCAACCCATATGTTATGACTGCAGTTGCATTCTTGAAGGACATAGTACAGTTTTGTACCTACCATAAATGTAGATGTCCGATAGATATGCAACTGCAGTCGGGTTTTCCCTCCCTCCTTCCCCTCTATCCTTTGGGTCCACTCCTATCCCTGTTATCCTTAGCTGGGGATATCTGTTATGGTGTATCTGTTTATTGCTTATTTATTTGTCTGGAAACCTGTTTTATCTTCCAATTTGATTACAGCCTTCCTTGGAGGGCACCTGGCATCTGGGGCAAGAAACACTGAAGAAGATGGCGTCGGCTGATGCTTATGTACTCCAGCCGCTCTGACGTCGGAGAGAAATGCGACATCAGCCGACGTCGGACCCAGACTTTGGAATCCGGCCGACCGAGGGCTGCCTGAGGCAGGACAACCCATATGTTATGACTGGAGTTGCATATCTATCGGACATCTACATTTATGGTAGGTACAAAACTGTACTTTTCTTATGTTGTCTTCTCACATGAACATGTTACAGGCTGCTTGCTGACATTGAATACCACTCTCTTAATTGTGTCTGTTTTTTTTACAGGTGATCAGAACAATTCAGAGGAACTTTTTTTCACAGTAGAGGACAATGAAAGGTAATTTATAAGAAGTGCATAATGATCATGAAGTGGAATAACTGAAAAAGGCAAAGCATGTGTCTGACATTGTGGTAGAGGAAATTGTTCCAGCACAGCTTTTTAAGTAATCGTGATAATTAATTCCCTTATTGGCCCATTTGTTCCTTGTGACCTCTGGCATCCTAGGATACATGAGGAAAGAAGAGAGAGCTGGAGAATATGACTATCTTCCAGTGGAGGTGCAGAAATTTTTTAATGCTCTCCATATTGAGCGGAAAGCAGGTGCTGTGCGGTCTCTGCTGGGCCCTGCATTGAATGAGCAGTTCTTCTCCTTCTTCTTTCTGCTTTTCCCGGTTAGGGGTCACCACAGCGGATCACTTGTCTGCTTATGATTGGCAGTGGAGTTTTACGGTGTCGAGTTGCCAGCCCGACGCCCAACCTTCCACAGAAGGTACACACATGCACACATTCACACCTAGGGCCAATTTAGAGTTTCCAATCCACCTACAGCATGTCTTTGGGATGTGGGAGGAAACCGGAGTACCCGGAGGAAACCCACGTGACCACAGGGAGGAAATGCACACTCCACACAGAAGGCACCCCAGCCGAGGATCGAACCGGAGAACCTCTTGCTGTGAGGTGACAACGTTAACTGCTGCACCACCGTGGCATTTGAATGAGCAGTTCTACAAACCCATAATTCTAACTAGAGTGCATGCACATTCCTTGTTAAGTTTGCACTTTCTAGGGTCCTTAAATGTAAGTGCTGCAGTCTTGGACTTTCAATCAGCTAGAACTCTTGTAGTAGGACTTCACCCGTACCCTGCCTTGGGATGAGTGGACTGGCATCAGCTGTTCAGTCTCATCCCTCCCCACATGTGTTCTCCAGTGCACTGGTCACTAGTTGTACTTATTTTACAGAGCCAGTTTCATTATAACTTTACAATCTAATCAAAGCTGCTTTACTTTTGTATGTATTTGTGGTATTGTTTACTGCACTTTAGTATCACTTTAGTTTGACTAGTGTAAATTGTCTTCATGAATGCTGATAAATAATACAAAACAAGACACATTTCTTTAATAGATGTTTTCTGAAGTAAAAATAATTTATAAAATGAAAACGTTTGTAACAAGAATTGCTGCTGCAGGAATTCATTATATGAATAGAAGATAACCTGTGTTGGATGCCAGTCCCCCTGGCCTTAGTTGTTTCAGCAGTCAGACATCTGGGGGGCAGGATTACATAGATGCAGTCTAACATTTTATGTACAGTGTTTATGTACAACTCACTCTGTTCTTTTTCTGCTCTCTAAAGTTAATCCATCCACTTTACTTCACTAATGTTTGTCAGTCACTCTTAGGCCTTAGGCTTTTGATTTCCTAGTACAGTGCAGTTAACAACTATTACAGAATACTGTGCCTTGTACAGGCATTCCACAGTCTGTCCACATTGTTAAAAATGTACCTTGTGAGTCTTAAGATTATCTGCTAAAGGATCCATGACAAGGTAATTTGGAGGCTAAACTTGAAAAATGTGAATTGCAATGGCATATGAATCTAAGACACTTTTATTTAAAGTTTAATCACTCTGAGTAAGTCTTGAGTTAATGTTAAGACAAAAACACCAAGTGGACTGTATAGTAAGCAAATCTGTGAACCATTAAGTCCTTTTGGTGTAATTTACTTGTAGAAATTTTTTGATCCAACATTGTCTCTTCAACTGATAGGTTATCTGAGCCATATGGCTCCAACACTTGCTGCTTTTAGACATTTGGATCCGAGGCTTAGGCTCCTCCCCCACTCATACTTTCCCTCCATCAACTCACTACACCAGATCTCGTTTGCTGCCTGAATGCTTCAGACATGGTCTTGGGCTGAATGATAATCCGATGTTCTCTTCTGCCCTCCTTAACTGATGGGTTATTGGATCCATACAGATCTCATGCCAGCAACTTTTAGACATTTGGATCCAAGACTCAGGCTCTTATCTTAACCATAATTCCTCTCCATTAACTCAGTATCTCTGATCTCATTTGCTTAGTGCTATTTTTTCTCAGGTAAGTGAAGAATATTTTTTTTTATAGTGTTTCAAGTTTTGTCTCTTATACATCTTAACATTTCAAGACGTCCTTCATTAATGCCCCTTGTAATGGGTCTACCCTTTTTTGGAGCAAAAGTGAAGGAAGCCGTGTCTAGAAGTGAGCAAGATGGCAAGCCCCTTTGCCATCAGTATCTGCCCCCCGAAGAACCTTTTTTAGGAATGAGAGGGGTGGCAAGAAGATTTGGGTCCTGACACTTTTTGTTTTCAGAGGCAGAAGGGAGAATAATCACAATGGATATATCGCCTATGTACAGAGGTAGTCTGCAGAACCAAATGTTTTAAGGCCTCTTCACCGAAAAACCCTTCTAGCACTCTTGAAGAGTTGCTCAACTGCTGCATTCTGGAGGCAGTTGGGGGAGCTTCTCTACAATGCCCCCGGCTTGGACAGACATTACCTAAGATACGTGGGTGCAGAGAATCATAACCAGAGGCTACACCATTCCATTTCTTTTTCTACCCCCCCCCCCCAAATTTGAAAGACTTCCCAACATTCTCACTTGCAAAGGAAAGCAGCAGCACAAGAAGTCAGAAAGCTGCCAGACAAGCAAATCATCCAAGAGGTTCCACCAGATATTATATTGTGGGCATCTGCCACCTAAGCCATTATGTGAAATTGATGAAATTTTGGATAGTCTCAGTTTAGTCCATCATGTCTCTTCTGAGTAAGGACGAAAGGATGTGCTCAGTAGACCTTCAGGATATGTACTATCACATAAAAATAGCCATACTGTCCAGTAGGTTCCTCTTCTTTTGTCTGGGAACCAGTTATTTCCATTTCAGGGTCAATACAGACCCCTGGGTGTTCACCAAGTGCATGGCAGTGGTGACATCTCATCTCAGACTTGTAGGGGTTTTGGGTGTTCCATTATTTGGATGACTGGCTGGTAACTGCTTCCAGCAAGAGTCTATTAGTCTGAGTCAGGGATACATTTCTTCAGCTTTGCAACCAGCTAAGAATCAATATCAACATAGGAAAGTCCAAATTAACTCCTGTTCAGGCAGTAGTGTTCACCTAGATGCAACTTTTCAAAAGTTCCAAAGTTGAGAATCTTGACCCTCAAGTAACAAGTGTCAGTAGTTCTCTCCCACTAGAAACCTCCAGCCAGGTGCATCCTGCATCTCCTAGGGTCCATGGCAGCTTCTATAACTTGCATCCCTTATGCCTGATTCCACATGAGAGTGTTACAGTGGGCTCTTGCACTTCAGTTGTTGTTGTTGTTGTTGTGTGTCTTTCGGCTTTTCCCAGATAGGGGTCGCCACAGCGGAACTCCGGTCCGCTAATGATTGGCAGTGGATTTTTATGTGACGAGTTACCAGCTCTGACGCACAACCTTCAACGAAGGTATGCCCATTCACGCATGTCTCCTCGCAGAAGACGCTCTAGCTGAGAATCGAACGGGACAACGTCTTGCTGTGAGGCGACAACGCTACCGCAGCACTTGCACTTCAGTGCTCTATGTTATTCCAACCGATGCATTTCCAATTTCATCTTACCAGGATATGCAGCCAGCATGTTCAGTGGTGGTTGGACTCCCTTCTGGTTTCCAGGAATCACCCCTTTATTCTGATGACCTCTCAGGCTACAATGACTACAGACACTTCACAGCTGGGGGTTAGGCGTTTCAATGAAAGACGGTCCAAGGCATGTTGACCTCTTCAGAAACCAGTCTTCACGTCAGTGTCCTGGAAATGAGGGTGGCCCTTTTTGCACTGCCTAGGCCTTCCAGGATTTCCAGGCCAGAGATGTGATTTCTATTCAGATAGAAAACGTGTCAGTGGTTTGTTACATCAGCAAATAGGGGGAACGCACATACCCATTATGTTAAAAGGCCATGAGGGTGTGGCAGTAGGCAATGTCGTCCTAGTGCTTTCTGGTAGCAACCCATATCTCAGGGAAAACCGCTGCTTTAGCGAACATGTTCAGCAGGTCCATTCTTCTACCTCATGAGAAATCTCTCAGTTGAACCCTGGTTGCACAGATTTTTAGTCACTGGAGCTAGCCGTGCTGTGACACAGAAGGAAACTCTGGCCCATATTTGGACTCCGGGTCTCCTGTCCACCCACTCCCCTCATGCCAAAAATATGTTCAGAAAGTCATGTGGTGCAACGTGAAAGTAAACCTCATCACTCCCTTTTGGCCTTGACAAGTATGGTTCCCTTAGCTTTGGCCTCACTTGGTACACCCTCCTTTTGTGCTGGAACCTCATCCAGACCTCATTTCTCACCCAGACATACTAGCCCTGAAATTAACCACATGTTTTTTCCAGTTTCATTAATGGCCAGACAGTCTAAGCTTTCTGCTGCTGTGCTTCATATTATAACATTCTGTCAGGAAACTTGCTAGAAGGGTTTATAGAATTAAATGGGAAATATTTTCTGTATGGGCTTCCAACAGGGGCATGGATCCTTTTTTCTTCCCCACTTTAATCTGTTTTGGATTTTCCAGTTGGTCTTCTCCAAGAAGGGGCTAAGTATTCTATCATCAAGGTACAAATAGCTGCCATCTGCAATTTTCATGTGGGATAGAAGTAAACCCCTGTTACTTCTTTGACGTATTACTTCTTTGAAGTTATCTAAAGCTTTTTAAGGGGAACATTTCTTCTTCCTCCTTTTGAGGGACCCTGTTCCTCCTTTGGATGTTACCCTTTTATTCCAGGCCTTGAACAAACCTCCTATTAGAGCCTACTGAAACTGCGGAGTAGAAGTCTCTTTCTTGGAAGACTAGTTTAAGAATTTACATTGAACCAAACTATTAACTTGCCAATTTCTTTCAAAACTTCTCTAGCAAATGGGAGTACACTTTGCATTTGGTGAACTTGCATCACCAGTTGAGGTTTTACCTACATTATGCCAAAACCTTTTAGACCAACTCTTAATCTTCTTTTCTCCAGTCAAATTGGGAAAAGGTGTTTCCAAGGTAACTCTGTCCATGTGGATGTTTGAGTCCATTTCCTTTGTGTACAAAGAATGAGGGTTAGAATTGCCTTGCAACCCTAAAGCTCATTTTGCTAGGGAAGTTGCCATTTCCACAGCCTTCTTTTTTCAGAGTTCTTAATGGTAACATTGTGCTATGGCTACTTGGTCCACCGTGCATACCTTCATATCCCATTGCAAGTTGGACTTGTATCCAGGTTTAGGGCCTTGTTTTGTTCAACCATCCTCTGGAAAATCCTTCCAGGAGGACTCCAAGGGGTATCTGAGGACTCTATCCCATCAGTTGAGGGTGGATGGAAGAGGCAACGTCAGCTACAAAATGTATATACTTACCATTAAGCTACATGCGTGCTAATTCCCCCTTCCTCAACTTCCCCACTATTTAATCCCCTTACCAAACTTCCACTTTCTTGAGCTCCCCACTGACCACAATGGACCTTCCTAGAGCCTTTTTTAAATAAAAACAAATCATATTGACATTTCAGTTGCAGATATTATATATAACATATAATCTTCCATACAGTTATTGTCAATCAAATATTACATAGCTCATTAAATTATTGCCTTCCCTTAAACATCATTCCTCCTCCATAATGTTATTTGTTCACACAGTTCTCATTTTTTTCTATTTAATTTCTCTTACCCTTTTGTAAAGGTCCCACTTCCGGTTCTTTTATGTGTTACTATATTCACTACTTCTAATGGGATTGCTTTAGACTTTTATTTCCATTTTCTATTAATTGCTTTTTTGGCAGCCACCAGATTTAAACTCAGAAGACCTTACTATGTCTAGGCAATTCAGATCCTGTATCTCAGCTTAAAAATGGTAGATCACTACTGTTCTTGTTGCCTGTGTTATTCAGAAATATAGTTCTAGAAGTAAGCATATTGGATGTTGATTTAAACATCTAGGTACCTAAAAATAGCACTGTAATATTACCTTTAAAGCAATTCCTCAAGGGGTACTATACCTGAGGCCTCCTAAGGCAGCCCTTTACCACCATGGAATCTCAGGTATGTCCTAAAGAAACTAACATTGCCTTGTTTTGAATCAGTTGCTGTGTGTTCCCCTCAAGTATCTGCTTTTTTTAGTGACCATCCATCCTGCCAGAAGAATTTCAGAACTATAGACTCTTGAGTGAAGAGGCCTTTCTGAGCTACAGAACAGAATCACACTACACACTAACCCTTCTTTCATGCCTAAGATGGTTAATGTGGTATCCTTGGATCAGGCCATTCATTTCTTTGTTTTTTGCCTTAACCACACAAAGCAAAGAATAAAAGGATCTTTCATTCACCATATGTGCATAGGCAGATGGTATACTATTGAATAAAAAAAAAGCAAGAAAAACAAATCAGCTTATTTGTGTATCCTTTGCATAAGGTAGAAGGGGCAGAGTTGCTTCTAAGGAAACTGTTTCTAAATGGTTAGCTCACTGCAACTTATTTTTCCATTTTTCCAATGCAGGACTCTCCCAGGGTGGGTGAGGTCAAATTTTGCTGGAACCACCTCAGCCATCACTGCCTTTCTAAGAGGGTTCAGCACTCAGTTCATTTGGAAACAGCCGCATGATCATTAGTTCACACTTTTTCAAAACACTGCAACCCAGATATCTGCGCCAGAGCAAGGACAGGGTTTGTCACAACAATCTTACAGGGCCATTTGCAACTCACTCCTTGCCACTTCCAACAGCCCCAAGATTTGTAAGCCTTTGGGAATCTTCCTAAGAAATTATCACTGTTGCAAAAGTGGACAGTTTAACAAACATAATACTGTTGGGTTAGGAACTTACCATAATTGTAAATGTTCAACTATGCCCATTATTGCATTAATTTCCCTCCCTCCACCCCTCTTTTCTTTTCCTTTTCTTGTTGTTTCTCAGGGTTGGGGGTTAGTATCCACCTATTCTTAGTCCTTATTGTCCTGCTTTTTCACCAGATTGACATACAGTCTGCAGATGCAGCTTAGTGGGTCCCTTCTGGTTACATATCCTGGTTAGGGGTTCACTTCATACAAAGACCTTTTTGTGCTCTAATCTCAGACTTCACTGTTGGTGGAATCAGGGCAAGGTAAAAAGTGAAATTGGAGGGGCCAGATTTTTTTCTTGCATCACTGATGTGCTGACATTCAGGTAGGACAGTGCCTGCTAGCCAGTAATTGGAAGGGTGTAAAGCTCTGGAAGTCAGACTGGATGTCAGTCCTTCTGCAGCAAAAGTCCAAAGAAATTGTCACTACTGCAACAAGGAACATTTTCAAATATAGGTTCATAGGTTCATAGGTTCATAGGTTCATACTAGGCTATCTGCCCTAGGGCATTTATAAGCCTAGCCAGAGTGTGTGTGGCTTTCACCACCCCTTAGGATGAGAATACTATACCCATTAATTTGCTGTGCCTCTGTCCAGCAGTGATACAGAGATGATTCCCGGGGTAAACCTACGATCTCCCATCCACTCGTCAAGATTTCTCTTGAACAGAGTCAGTGAGGGGCTCTGCCTCACATGGACTGGGATTCTGTTCCATAGTGTAGGGAGTCTCTGGGTGATGAATCTGTCCCTCCAGCACGTCCTATTTATATCCGTGTTGAGGTTTAAGTCTCTTGCTCTCGTGGCTCTGGTGGATTTGGATTTTTTGAGGTGGAGCATGTCCATTAATTCCGGTTTGGACATGTATGTCAGGCACAGATCACCTCTGAGCAGACGGTATGCGACTGAATAGAGCTGGAGTTTCTTCAGTCGGGCATCGTATGACCTATGTTTGAGCCCCTTTATCCTTTTGGTGAGGAACTTTTGGGGTCTTTCCAACTGCTGCAGGTGTCGGGTAAGGTACATTCCGAATGGGGCGTTGTACTCAATCATTGGTCTGATAAGTGAAGAGTACAGGGGTACAATGACCTCTCCTGATCTGGATGTGAATCCCTTCATGATCAGGTGGGCAATGTAGAAGGTCTTCCTAACCACTTTGGCAATGTGAGTGTCAAAAGAGAGGTTACTGTCAACTTGGGTCCCCAGGTCCCTGATAACTTCTTCCGTGTTTAATGGATTACCACCTATGTGGTAATTAGGGGTTACCTTGTTTTTCCCAAAGGGTATGACTATACATTTTTTGGCATTTAGCTTAAGGCCATGGCTCTGGCACCAGTTATCCATTTCTATGAGACCTTTCTGGAGGATGTCTGTGTCTGATGGAGTGTCAATTATCTACAGTTATGGTAAGCTGTACTTTCATGATGTATCAGTTGACCTCTGAGGGGGCTGTCACTGATGTTTCCAAGCACAAACGTATACCATCTCCTTATCCCCTTGTTCTTGGATGGCTATTCATCCAGACTCAGCTTTTGGAATTCCCTCTAAGGTGGGCAGATGTATACTTTTGTGTCTTATGTGTTGTCACTATAGATGTTAAATGGTTTACTGTCAAAATTTGGAAACTGCATCTGTTGACCGGCATATAGTCAACTTGCAGTCCAAGTTGGCAGAATGTCAACCCAAAATTGATTGAGTACACTACAGCGAACAGGTAGTGTAGGTCGATAATTTGGGTTCGACATAGTGAAGGGAAGTCACGCTTCAGTGAGGAACAGGGAATTAGCCCATTTCCTCATCGTAATGCAATCTCAGAGTTGATATATTTAATGTACAGGGGGTGTGGGGGTAGCCCTCCGCATGGGGGTGCAGCTCCCCTGCAGAATAGTAGAGTTAACATACCATTGTCTGTAGAGTTCAACAGTATGTTAATGTGCATAGCAGGAGGTGAGTGACGTCACCTTCTGCTATGTCAAATACATCAAACCACAGTGGTCGATGCATTTATTTTCGCTTTGGTTTACTATTCAGAATTTCGAATTCAGCATTTCTGGTTGAAATTTTAAACGGTCAACCAAAAATGATTCGAAATTTCAATGGTAAACCATGCTAAATCTTCATTGTTAGATTTTGATTTGCAGAGTTTGTTCTGCAGTGGTTGATATCAGGCTGGCAAGCTGCAAGGTTAGTAGTAATAATTGTGATGATATGGGCAAGTGCCAGCATAGCCAGCTGGAGTTTTGTGAAGAAAGATATGTCCTTTGAATATCAAACTGATTTATACAAGATGTTTGTGTGAAATGTATTAGAACTGTATGTCACTTGTATAGCAAACTGACATACAAGATGCTTTTGCTGAAAATGTGTATGTGAGCTTTGCTTGTGTTGAAATGTATCAACAGTGCACCCTGCTGAAATAAAAAGAAATGCACATGCATTAGTGTAACTGGATTAAATGTATATGTTTTAATAAATGACACCGGGACAGCAAACTGTTAAGCAGCTAACTTATTTCAAGGAAAGTAAGGGAAATGCAAATGAGCTGATAAACCCCACTGTAATGAATAGGACTGGAGATGGTAGGTCTGGAACAAAGCCTTTGTCCATTAGCTCAGTAAAAAGAGGGGAGGCCCCAGGCCCTGCCACAAACATTTGGATGTGCATTGTGGCCATCTGTGCTGACTTCCTGTTCCAGCTTCAAAGGGGAATACTGTGAGAATCTAGAGTCAGGTAAGCAGATGAGGTCATTCTGCCAGCCCTTTTGGAAATTATATTTTAGATATTACAAAGAGAAATCTCAGAGTATTGAGTATTCTGTTTGGAAAGCCTGACTGGAAAGACCCTCACCCCTAGCATCTTGCCTTGCGATAGTAAGCAACTTAACTAGGGAACAGTAATTCTTTTAGATCAGTCAGGAATATAGTGAAGCTTAGTTTAGAGAGCGTTTTTCTTTATTTGTACGAGTCTGTCCATCAATGTTAATTTCAATATTTTCTGTGACTTGAACTCTCTGGTTTACTGTACGTAGATATTCAGTAATTTCATGTAGTTTTATTATTTATTATTAAATATATTTAAAACTTTTATTGTGCCTGGTCATTGGAGAAAGTATCTAACCTGTGAGAGTACTTATATGTATTTGGTGACACTGTGTGGGCCACTTCAGAAGACCTAGCCATCTTGGTGAACTACTACCATTTGTATTAGCATTAATATTACACAGTATAACTGGATACCTTTTGTTAAGAGCCTTGTAGTAACTGTGTGGTAGCAGTGATAACTACCTTATAGTCTAGGCAAAGTTGGTAGAGCAGGTAATCTGTGCCAGCCTTTCCCAGGTATGTGTGTGTGTGTGTACGTCAGCTACTTGGGGCAGGGACACAATGCACTGGGTTTATAGAGAGGGTGCTAGAGGACTTGGATTGGACACTCGGCTGAGGACCTAAACATACAGCTGTACCAGTGAGGAGTCTTGCTGGGGACCTGGAAAGAGACAGATATAGAGACATCCAGACCCTGGGCTGAATGTGTTCCCTGTGTGCTCTTAAGGGAAATTGTACTTGATGTGGAGATGTCTGCTTCTGGACATACTGATTGTATCCATTTGTATTCCAAGTGAACGTCCCTCTCCAGTGTCAGTGGTGAGGATTCAGGCTCCTTGATTACTGGCCCAGCCTGGAGACGTCACTTATTGTTGCCGTCACATATTGGTAGCAGGGATGAGCATCACAGTACTTATGTACTGATGCATACTGTTGCAGTATGTATCAGCACTACTACCCCCCCCCAACCATGGGAACTTCCAAGAAGTATGTACCTGCATGTAATACGGGTGGAGGGGATGAACCTAGTCATTGACTCCTCAGGATGGATCCCCTCATAGCTTAGCTGTTTCATTGAGAATGTTATTTATAGTGAGTTTATTTTATTTTATTTATTTTATTTTACATTTGTTAACCGGGCTAGTCTAGCTGGATATATGTCCATTTTCAGTAGAGGCCCGGGGAGAAAAGCTCCACAGATACAAAATTACAAGGAGACATATTATAAAATAAATTCAGTATAAAAAGAATATACGTTTAGTAACACAAAAAAACAAAATTCCTAAGGAACACACTCAAAATATAATTATTCAGTAGAAACATTACAAAAACGTCAAGATTAGCAACATATATTTGATAATCTGTTGGAGAGAGAAGAGTAGAATGGGAGATAAGAAGGGAATTACAGAAGAAGTACAAAGGAAGAAGAGAGAAAGAGGCAATAGTGTAGTGAGGAAAAGGGTAATGTGATGGAAAAGAGGAGAGGGGAGAGAAAAAGGAGGAGGGGGTAGTAGCATAGGAGGAGAGTAACAGGGCAAATAGGAAGCAGGAATAAGTAAAGTAAATAAGTATAGTGTAAAAATTCTAGTAGTGCAGGGGGAAAGAAGAAGATCAGTCAGGAGTCCTGCAGGAGCAGAGCCAGTGATTTTGGAAGTACAGTTTGATTTTCTGTTTGAAGAGAGGTAAGGAGGGGATTAGAGTGATATCAGTGGGTAGCTGATTCCATATCCTTCCTACAGTATTAGTGAACAGAGAGTCACCAGCTAAGTTATGGGACTTTACAGATTTGGTCATGAGTTTAGATGAAGATCAAGGGAGGTAAGATTATTGTAAGGGATTAAAAGTTGAGAAAGTATAGGGGTATTATAAGGTTGGTACAGTATCTTGTGAGCAATGGTAAGTTGGGAGATCAAAAGACAGTTTTGTAGCTCCAGCCAGCCTAGGAGTTTTAGGTTTTGACAGTGATGTGTTCTGAAAGGGTTACTGGTGGCAAAGTGGGCAATGCTATTGTAACAAGTTGCTAGTTTATTTAGGTTGGCCTTCTTAAGGTCAGTGAAGATAGGTGAGGCATAAAAGAGGGTAGAAATAAGATGGGAGTGGGCAATAGTAGCTCTGGTAGACGGTGTGAGAAAAGGTTTGATACGGTATAATGATCCAATTTTTTTATTAACAGTTTTGATAATGTTATTGATGTGTTGATCAAAAGTAAGATTGTTATCGATGGTTATTCCTAGCAGTTTAGTTGATGTGTCAGGAGAGATAACAGTGGTGTCATTAGATGAAATGTTGAAGTTTAATGGGGAGCCTCGAGTGGTAGGAGTGAAAAGGAGAAGTTTTGTTTTTTTAGCATTGAGGAGGAGGTGCCGTCTAGTGAACCAAGTTTCTACAGTGTTGAAAGTGGTTTGAGTTAGAGTGAGTAGCTCTGCAGAGGTAGATGCTGAGCAAATAATTGTGGAGTCGTCAGCATATTGGATGCAGGTAGCTTGTGGGATGATAGTGTTGAGATCATTTATGTAAAGGGAGAAGAGAAGTGGACCGAGAATAGAGCCCTGTGGGACTCCAATAGAAACAGGCAGTAGAGAAGAGATGTGATTGTCCCAAAGAACGGCTTGATGCCTGTTGTTTAGATAAGACGTAAACCATTTAATAGCCAGGTTATCAAATGAGAGGGATTTAAGGATGTTAAAAAGGGTAGAGTGGTTCACCATATCAAAAGCTTTAGAGAGGTCAATGAATAGAGCAGAGGAGAGAAGATCTGAGTTGCGATAGTTGTTGATAGTATCAACGAAGGAAAGGAGGGCAGTGGAGGTGCTATGGTGGGGTCTAAAGCCATGTTGACAGTTGGCTATTATGTTGTGTGAAGAGAGATATTGTATGAGTTGCTGATGGATGCATTTCTCCATGATCTTAGCTAGTGGAGAGAGAAGGGCAATAGGTCTATAGTTAGTGTACTCAATAGAGTTACCACCTTTGTGTAGTGGAATGATATGAGATATTTTCCATGTATCTGGTATGGTTCCCTCTTGGATAGTCCTATTAATGAGTATAGATATAGGGTATGCAATCTGCTTTGCAGCCTTTTGAAGAAAGAGAGAGGGGAGTTTGTCAGCAGAGGGGGTACAGGGTTTCAGTTTAAGAATAAGCTTGTAGATGAAGGAGGTAGAGATAGGACGAAGAGTGAAGTTATAGGGGGAATCAACATGATTATCTGGAGGGTAAGAGTTAATAGTGTTCATCTGTTTAGCAAGTGATTGGATGGTATCAATAAAAAAGGTGTTCATGGTGTTTGCAGTATGGCTAGGAGTTCCTGGGTCTGCATTTATTGGGGAGGGAGTTTTAGCTGTACCAGGTGAAAGGAGTTTGTTGAATGAAGACCAGAATTGTTTGGGTTTATATGAGTGGGTTTCCTGAAGTTCACAGTAGTAGTTATTTTTGTCTGAGATTATAGCTTTCTTTGTAAGGTTTCTAAGTTGGCAAAATTGAAGAAAATCAGAGGTGGTTCTATGGTGTCTCCATTTGGCCCAAATTTTATTTTTGCTATGAATTAATTTCTTTGTTTCCTTTGTGAGCCATGGGGCTATATTAGATTTCATTCTAATGGAGCGTGCAGGGGCATGTTTATCTAAAATTGAAAGGAAGGTTGAGTTAAAGAATGATATTGCTTCATTAAGAGGAAGAGATTTCAAGAGGTTCCAGTTGCATGTTTTGAGATCATTTTGAAATAAGCCACTATTAAAGTTTTTGGTTGAGTGTATTATTCTAATGTTAGGGAGGTTTTGATAGTCAATCTTTTTTCTAGAGATATAGGTTAGGCAGTGGTCACTGAGGTCATCAGGCATAGTTCCTACTTTGTATGAGACATTAACTTTGTTTATAAGTATCCAGTCTAAGATACTCTGTTTCTTATTTGGTTTATTTAGCCGTGTTGTAGTGGTAATGGATTGAGTAAAACCATGTAGGTTTATATGACTGGAAGGATTTTCACTATTAATAGTGTTCCAATCTATATTAAAGTCACCCAGAATAATAGTTTCTTGAGGGTAGTTAGTGGAAACCCAGCTAAGGAAGTCTTCTAAGATTGGTATGTTTATGCCAGGTGGTATGTACATACAGATGATGTAAAGAGCTTCCTCATCTCCATAATAAATCTCTGGCTCCTGCTGTCTTCTCACATAATGTCAATTACAGAGGGTCAGAATATTTTGACTGTGACTCCCAGACAAGCACACACAACCAGTAACAGTGTGTTAGCCCCCACTCCCGTGCTTCTTATGTATACCAACTGTGAGATTATGCCATCTTGGGGAAAAAAGAAATCCCTAAAATACTGCAGCCAAGAGCTGTTACAGTGAAACATCCATCATGTGAATGACACCTGTGTTTTTCGTGTATGTGTATATATATATATATATATATATATATATATATATATATGTAATTTTTTTCTTAATAATGATAAACTATGGATTTTGGAGACTATTTTCTAAATGTTTAGCAATAAGGTTTATTTATCTACCTTTCTTCTCATGCTTTTTCTCCTTTAATGTTCAGTATAGTCCATGTCTTCCAATATTCATCCACTTTTTATCTCTTCTCTTAACATTATTCTAAACTTGTTGTAGTTAAAAGAAAAAAACTGTCAAAAGATAATTTTACAGGTGCACTTTTTTTGGGAGCGTTAACTTTGTAGTGAAATAAGCTTTTACAAAGGTACACTGTATGCTGCACATCCCTGTCCTACGTGTACTTTCTATTGTTTTATTCTAGGATGTTAAGTTGTCAATCTCGCCTTCATTCTTGCTGGATGGGTTCGGAGCCGATCCTCGGCTCCGACTCGGCACTTGCTAAGCTCGAGAGTCACTTTTACCAGCTCGAGGCAGCCCCATATCCCATGATGCAAGGCGGTAATTACCCAGATCTCGTTTGCCGCTTCGCTAGTGAGGTCACCTTTTTTACCAGCTCCTGGTAAGTGATTTTATATTGCTATTTCTGAAGAAATTTAGACCCAATTCCCTAAATTTTTATTCTTTATAGTCCTTTTAGTGAATCTTTATTCACTTAGCTCCATACCCTTTCTCCTCACCCTTATTTTTAGTTTCTAGTGTCTTGGGCCTTAGGCCTTATCCTCCCTTACAGTTCCTGTCAGGATTCCCTTAGGTGTGAGTGTTGTGTTTTACATCTGTATCTTACAGTTCTAAATTTGTTATTAGTGTCTTTCTGTCTGAGTGTGTGTGTGTGTGTGTGTGTGTGTGTGTGTGTGTGTGTGTGTGTGTGTGTGTGTGTGTGTGTGTGTGTGTGTGTATTTTAGACTCAGACATGTGCAAAGATACTAGGGTCTCAGGTTTCAAGAAGTGTGACTCGTGCTGTCAGAAGATGTCTCTGACAGACGGTCACACTTCTTGTATTTATTGCCTGGGACCCCTACACCTGCAGGACTCCTGTGCTATCTGTCATTCCTTTAGCCAGAGAGTCCTGCAGGAACGTAGAAATAAATTGATCCTCAGGGGTCTCCTTAAGCCTGAGAGCTCCCCGGCTAAGGTCGGCTCCGGGAAGCCCTCTAAGCCTTCCAAGACCCAGGCTTCGGTGTCCAAGTCTGTGGTCTTGGTTCCGACTCCGTCGGAGTCGACATCGGCTCCGTCCGGAGCCGATCCTTCCATGTTGGAGGCTTCAGTATCAGCGCCGTTCGGCGCCGATACCCTGGCTTCGGCACCTGTGTCGGCTCCGACTGGAGCCGACACCCTAGCGTCGAAGCATGTCTCGGCTCCGGCTGGAGCCGAGATATCTTTGTCTCCACTCGGAGCCGACAAGCCGTCGGCTCCGCCTGGAGCCGAGGTTCCTTCGGCTCCGATGGCTCCGTCCAAAAAGAGGTCTAGATCTCCTTCTTTGGAATCTATACACTGGGCTCCAGCCTCCCCCCTGCTTTCGGAACGGAGCCATCGGAGCCGATCATCGAGGTCTTCCAGGCTATCAGACCATGACTTAGAGATAGTGGTGAGTAGGCTATTAAAATCACAGGCACTAGCCCAAATGCTTCATAGCCCGTCTCAACAGACGACCGCTATTATACACCCTCCTGAAATTCCTCCTTCAACTCTCCTACAGAGTTTGGAGCCGGAGATTATTGGTACCGTGTCTGTTGCTGCTTCGGAGCCGATACCACACCTTTCGGCTCCGTCGTCCTCGACTCCTATCTCCTCCTTGAGACCCTCCTTGGAGGGATCTGGGCGTCGGGCTTCCCTGGTCGGTTCCGAGGGGGCAAGTGGCATCGGACCCTTGTCCGACCCCGTTCTCCCTCTCGGAGCTTCGGCCTTGGTGAGCTCGGCCCCGACATCGGCTTCGGAGCCTTCCCTTTCGGTAGGACTTCTTCGGAGCGGGATCTCTCGGCCCTCCCTGGGAGGGGAGCCTTCGAGGTGATGAGGAGTGTGCTAGCCCCTGAGCTCAGTCAGCAGTCGGTTCCTTTAGCTTCTCCCTCTACGGTGCCTGTAGATACCTCTTCCCGCTCTCTTGCTCCCGGACCCAGAGATCCATCGCCCCAGGTCTCCCCATTGGGAAGAACTTCCTCTTCCGAGGTTTCTCCTGATCCTTCAGGTGAACCCCCGTGCAAGAGGACCTGCAAGAGGAAGCACTTAGACTCCCCTGAGTCTACAACATCAGATACCGATTTGGATGAATCGGAGGGGTCCCCAAGATCCCCCTCTGAGGATGTCTCCTTTTCAGACATCCTTGATCTCCTGAAACAGAGGGGAAACTGGCCCTCCATTAACCCCTCCGAGGATGAATCAGTATACCTGGAGGCTTTTTGGATCTCGACCCTCCACCTCCTCGGTGTCTCCGCCTTTCGACCCTCGCATGGAGGTCATAGCTCGAAAGGCGTGGGCATCTCCTGATTCGGTGGAACCAGTCCCCAGGAGACCTTCAAAATTTATTACGGCCCCCGCTGAAAAGCAGTTTCTTACTAAAGGTGTCCCGGTTGATGCCATGGTGGTGGCGGCTGCCACCAAGAAGGAACTTGCAGATCCTTCCGTACCAGTCCATCCTCCTAACAAGGAGTCTAGGACCATGGACAGGTATGGTAAGCGGATGTTTTCCTCAGCGACCTTTGCTATGCGTTAAGCTGAATTATTTATGTCACTTCACCAGACTTCAAAGGGACATCCTTAAAGAATTAGGTGAAGTAGTACAGGATCCTTCAGCAGCAGGGGCTCAGGAAAAAATTGCCTCTCAGCTGGGAATCCTTAATTCCATAACCAACTCCTCCATGTGGCTCATTTCTTATGCAGCCGATGGGGCGAGTAGAGCTGCAGGCACAGGAGTGGCTCTCAGACGTCAATCCTGGATGCGGCTCTGTAATTTTGCAGACCCCTTTAAGGCGTCCTTCACAAACTCTCCCTTTGATGGGTCAACATTGTTTGGCCCTCAGGTGAAAGACACTTTGACCAGGTGTGAGCAAGACGGCAAGACTCTTTCTGCCGTAGGAGTCCGTTTCTCCACCCCTTCCAGGCCTTATCCCAAAGGTCAGAAGGGAGGAAAGATGTAGTTCCGAAAATCTCAGGGTGTCACGCCGGACGCACGTGGTCAGTTTACCCCCAGAGGCAGAGGGGGTAACAATAATAGACGCCGCCCTAGGGGCAGAGGGGGTCCGCAGAACCAGGGCAGTAGAGAGCCTCTCTCTGACAAGCCCTTCCAGCATCCCTGAGGTGTTGCCTGACTGTCCACCCTTGGAGGCAGTCGGGGGAAGATTGTCGCTGTACCCAGAAACCTGGTTTTCCCTCTCTCAAGACAGATGGGTACAGTCGATCATATCCGAGGGTTACAAGATTCCTTTCGAGGAAAGCCCCTTCCCTCAGAAAAGTTCCCTTCCAGACGTTCCACCCAGTCTAAGGGAAATTGCAAAACTAGAGTTTTCAAAGCTTCTAAAAAAAAAGGGCCATCCAGCCAGTTCCAACAGACCATTTAGAGTCCGGAATCTACTCAAGGTTCTTTTTGGTTCCCAAAAAGACGGGAGACTGGAGACCAATATTAGACCTCAGCAGGCTCAACAAGTCTGTCAAAAAGACGAGATTTCGGATGGTCACACTTCAATCGATTTTGCCCTTTCTGAGCAAAGACAACTGGATGTGTTCCATAGACCTTCAGGATGCGTACTATCACATAAAAATCCACAGACGCTCCAGAAGGTTTCTCCACTTTCGGCTGGGGACCAGTCATTATCAATTCAGAGCCCTGCCCTTTGGTCTCACTACAGCCCCCAGAGTGTTCACCAAATGTATGGCAGTGGTCACGGCTCACCTGAGACGTCAGGGATTCCAGGTGTTTCCGTATCTCGACGACTGGCTCCTCTCAGCCACCACCAGGCATCAACTTCTCCAAGCCAGAGATTATACCCTACGTCTCTGCAGTCACTTGGGAATTTCGGTAAACTTCGAAAAGTCCTCTTTATCGCCCCGCCAATCTATTACCTTTATAGGCGCAAATCTAGACACTACTCGGATGTCAGCAAACCTAACAAGTCAGAGAATCCTAGATATCCAAAACCACATTCGGATCATCCTTGCCAGCAAAAGGATACAAGCCAGGTTGGTCCTGAAAGTGTTGGGCCTCATGGCGGCTGCCATCACACTTCTTCCTCTTGCCCGTTTCCACATGCGTCTTCTACAATGGATGTTGTTCACACAATGGTCCTTCCAGCAGCTTCCCATGCATCACAAGATCCTGGTGACACAGACCTGCAAGAACCATCTATCCTGGTGGATTTCCTCTCCTCTACTCCATCAGGGCAGACCATTTGTTCCCCCGGCCCCGGTAGCCACGGTCACGGATGCCTCCCTGGTCAGGTGGGGGGGGCATTATCAGGGCAGGATGGTTCATGGCACGTGGCAACCGTTCGAATACCACCTGCACATAAATGTCCTAGAGATGAGAGCAGTGCTTTTAACGTTGCAAGCCCTCAACGACTTTCTTCCCTTAGGAACAATTGCAGTTCACACAGACAATATGTCCGTGGTGTGGTACATCAACAAGCAGGGCGGGACCAAGTCCTATCCCTTGTGTTGAGAAGCTCTCAGACTTTGGCAATGGGCGATCTCCTCTCATCGGTTTCTGGTAGCAACGCACATCCCCGGGAAAACCGACATAATAGCGGACAGATTGAGCAGAGCTATACTCATGCCTCACGAGTGGTCTCTCAATCGATAGCGGAAGAGATTTTTCAGAAATGGGGCCGCCCATGTTGCGACCTTTTTGCTACACCCCAAAACAGCAAATGCCCAGACTTCTTCTCTCTCTTCCCACTTCCGGGCCATCCCCCCAGAGACGCTCATACCCAAGATTGGCCCCGGGGACTCCTTTATGCTTTTCCTCCCTTTCCATTGATACCACAGGTACTCCAGAAAGCTACCGTTTTGAGAGCCAAAATGATTCTCATTGCCCCTTACTGGCCTCGACAAATTTGGTTCCCGTTCCTTCATCGCCATCTCTTGGTGCAGCCTTGGCATCTGGACCCAGCTCCAGATCTTCTGACCCACCAGTCGGGTCAACTGCACAGGTCCGTTCCTTCCCTCAACCTCACAGCTTGGTTGCTCCACTTCCTTCTTTAGCCAGGCTTCCTATGATCTCTAACCCCATTAGAAACATCATAGTCACTTCTCTTAAGTCCTCCACCAGGAGGATTTACTCTAGCAAGTGGAAACGCTTCTCCCTTTGGGCGAAATCTAAGAACATAGATCCATTTACTGCCCCTATTCAGTCAGTCTTGGATTTTCTAGCGGAAATTTTTCACTCTGGTTCTTCGTCTTCCACAGTCAAAGTTCAGTTGGCAGCAATCTCGAACTTTCATGTCGGGTTTGCAGACCACAACATTATGTCCCACAAACTTTGTAAAGCCTTTCTCAAAGGAGTTTTCCTTCTTAAGCCCCCTGTTAGAGATCCTCCGCCACAGTGGGACCTAAATTTAGTGCTGACATCCTTAATACTCCCCCCTTTCGAGCCGGCTGCTTCATGTTCATTAAAGTTTCTTTCTTGGAAGACACTTTTTCTTGTTGCCATTACCTCGGCTAGAAGTGTGTCTGAACTTCATGCCCTCTCTGTTCGTCCCCCTTATTTGGTCTTCCACAAGGACAGAGTATCCTTGAGAACCAATCCATCCTTTTTGCCCAAGGTTACTTCTAAGACAAATTTAAACCAATCCATTGATCTTCCTGTATTTTTTCCAAATTATTCTAACAGGGCGGAACAAAAATTACATTACCTTAATGTTCACCGCCAACTCAGATATTACCTGGACAGAACGAAGCAATTTAGGAAGTCTGATCAGCTTTTCCTTTCTTATGCTGAAAATAAAAAAAGGTCTCCCGGTTTCTAAAGTGACCTTATCCAGATGGCTTTCTTCCACCATTTCTGACATTTATCAGCTTAGGGGCAAACATCTGAGCTCGAAGCCTAAAGCACATTCCACTAGAGGTCTAGCCACTTCTACAGCCTTTCAGGCTAGGCTTCCCTTAGATACTATTTGTGCAGCAGCCATTTGGGCCACTCCTCATACCTTCATTTCTCATTACAAATTGGATTTGGCCTCCAGGGACAGGGCAAGCTTTGGTTCCATTGTTCTCAAGAGTCTGTTCCATTGAACCACCCAGGATAGAGGTGCTAGGGACGCGGTCCCATCCAGCAAGAATGAAGGCGAGATTGACAACTTAACATTTAGAAGTTATGTACCAACCATAACGTTCCATGTTAGTTGTCTTCTCTCGCCTTCTTTCTTGCATCCCTCCCTCCTGTCCCCCTAGCCTGGACAGACCTTGATCTCCCCTTTTTTTCTCTGGAAGATTCTTCTTCCTTGGACACCAGTTAGCTCTTGGCCTTGATTACCTGGTTTCCCTTTACAGCCTTTTTAGGTTAGTTGTTCCTCTTTCCTTAGTGGAAAGTTTTTTGTAGGCAGTTTTTTCCTCTAGATACCAAACGAGATCTGGGTAATTACCGCCTTGCATCATGGGATATGGGGCTGCCTCGAGCTGGTAAAAGTGACTCTCGAGCTTAGCAAGTGCCGAGTCGGAGCCGAGGATCGGCTCCGAACCCATCCAGCAAGAAAGAAGGCGAGAGAAGACAACTAACATGGAATGTTATGGTAGGTACATAGCTTCTAATTTTATTATGTTCAGTGTTTTATACAGCCTGTAAGTTTTGTACTGTGCTAACTGTGCTTGCTTTTTGGCACAGGTAGTGACTGAAAAGGTTCTTTAGACCAGCTGATTTGACTGGTTAACCTAAAAAAAATTTATTAAACATACCTTATGAATAATAACTTCTTAGATGCTGTGTAAGATCGCTTGATTGTCTTAAATTGAAGAATCAATTCACCTATTTTTCACAGAATATTTGTATTATTTTAATCATTTAATACTGTCCCCGCTATCTGAATCAATGTAAGTCATCAAGGAAGTGTGCAGCCTAGCAGTACTTCTAATTAAGAAGGTTTCTACTACTGCAGAAGAATTCCACAGTTGTATATCGATGCCTTTAAAGCACCTGAGTCACTGCAGACACACACACCCTCTTTTCACTCCGACAGCTTGTGTATATCCCTCTAGCTACGAATTATTCCAGTACAGCCAATAGCACTTGTTTCCCACCATACCAGTTATCTGTTCCTACGTATTCCACTATGAGAAGGATTATCTTAAGCTTATTCAGGTTTGTGTTAAATTACCTTACTGTCTGGCACTATTCCCTGAAAATAGGCCATCCCTAGGTGAAGGATTATCTTAAGCTTATTCAGGTTTGTGTTAAATTACCTTACTGTCTGGCACTATTCCCTGAAAATAGGCCATCCCTAGGTGAACTAAAGTGGTCAACAAATTTGTATACGTGAAGTGTGATACCCAGCTTCTGTCCTTCATAATTTTATAATGTCTGAGGTAATATCAGAACTGTAGCTAGGTCATCTGGCACTCTGAGCAGTTCCCCAAATTGGTGCCCCCCAGGAGCTTAAAAAAGCTCTCCTTAGAGTTGGGGGGAGCTTTTCCAGAGTGGCAGAGTTGAAGTCTAATAAAATGTCTTCTGCACAATGCAGCTCTAGCAAGCTGCTTGCTAAAGGTCTGCAGTTACTACCACACTGAGTGCTTCAGCCTCAACTGTGAATGCCGTATTAACATTCATATCCTTGCAGCTCATTAATCAGTGCTGGTACTTGCACTCTTTCACCATTGGCACCTGCTGATCACATCCCCTAGCACCTGCCACCTTCATCCTTCCCCTGTTATGGCTCTGGGTAATATGTCCCCTCATCACTGCTTTGAAACTGCAGTGTCTGGCTTGTCATATTAATAAAACACATTCACTCATATCTTTACTGAAAGCCTACAGACATAAAATATGTATTATGAGTTCCCCAATGTCTTTTATCCAGTAACCTGCCATTCTGTTCTGTCTTTTAAAAATATTCTTCCAAGCCCAGAATCCATTCCTCTTTATTCCATAGGTTCATAGGCAAATACTTGTTTAGCTGCCCTTGTGGTCCATTTTAGGTTTATTTAATTTCCCTTTCATTGGTGAGAATAAAACCTCCCTGTACCTTGTCTGTGAGGTTAACACCTTAACCATTATACTAACCCCAACATTCCTGTTTATAAACACTAGTTTTCCTGGGTGGATGCATGCTTATAGCTTTACATGGGCTATAATGCTCACAGCATATGCAATAATTCCACAACCTTGCAGGGTTGGATTACCTGAAGCATGTTAGCATCCAGATATCCTTTACAGATCATATGAAAGAAACCATATTTATACATTGCTGAAAATGGAGAAATGTATTAGAAATGGAAGTGCTTATAATGACAGATGCCCCAATGCATTTTTGCTGCTGTCAGTAAACATGCTTTTCAGGAATAACAGTTGTATTTATACATTACCACTCCAAGTTTGTATCTAATGGAAACATTTCTGCATGAGAGCTCTGCATATATATCACATGCTGATGTTATTTGTTGTGCAGTTGTAGTATGTACACTTTTGTGCCAAAGCAACATCTCAACATTCAGTGGCACTTCAGTGAAAGTGTGTGTCACAGTATATGTTTCAACCAATAGTATAAGCAGTAATAATAGCATACGCAAGCCTGTATAGGAATAGTGTGCATTTGAAGCATTATAGAGCTGCCCTGTACAGTAATGATGTATGTAAATAGACCTCCTTGTATAACAATTTAGTAACATTTTAGCTTGAAAATATGGTAGAATGATAGATGGTATTGGTTTACCTTAACAGATAGTAATGCTACAGTAATTCGTCCATGCTTGTGTAAATTTATTTTTTTTAACTTCTTCTAAAAATTGAGTATAGACTTCTGTGCTTTGTACTTTGCCCTCACATCAAATTACATAATTACACTGAAGCAAACATAAATGGCAATTACAGGGAATGTAAGACAGATATTCTGTAGAATACAAGTAAAAAATGACAGTTAAAATTTTCAGTCATTTCCAATGGAGCTATATCAGTAAGACTTGAAATAAGCTGTAGCAAACACTTTTTTGGTACCCCTTTATAGGCTACAATCTGCTTCTCCACAGTGCTTTTCCTCCTCTGCCTCCAGAGTAAGGTAATATGGATAGAAGCTTCCTGGTAGAGTGTCATATTGATAGTAGAGGCATTTACTTTTGCCTACCCTTAATTCCATCCCTACTGTTGTAGTGTCAGTGGACTTTGTATCTGCTGCCTTATGCACACCTTCCATTAAAGATGATTTGTCTGTACTTCTGCTACATTTTTCCCACTTGAGCTTAAAGGCCTTGGGGCTGCTGTTGAGATGGGGGCCATAGGCAGAAAACCTGGCTTCTTACTTCAAGGAGATGGGAAGGTCAGTATTAATCTGCTCATTCTTACCTGTCTAGCCAGGTCCTTTAGTCATTAAGTCTGCTGACCGAACTCTGGTCTCAGACTCAGTTAAGACAGATCTGACATCAGGAAAAATTTTTATTGAAACTCCAGCTGGAATGTCATCCCCTTCTCTCTTCATTTTGGTTATTTTTTTCTTTAACACTTCTGTGCTTAAGGATGAACGCGCTCAGCTTCTACTGGTGCAGGTTTTGAATAGGAAGAAATGCTGTCCGGATATGTGCAAACAGGCTGAGTCGTTTATTAAAAGAAATTTGACCATAACCTACTGAATAAATATAAAGGTAAAAAAAAAATGTTCTAAAAGTATATAGCTTTACAGATGATTAATACATTGTGTTTGCAGGATGGTAATATGAATTGTTGTATCAATGATGAGAAAATAAAATTATGAGGTACACCTTATGCATGTTTTTGGGAAGGATGATAAACTACAAAATAAAATCTTAATGAAGAGCGGAAATAAACATTTGTCACAGTTGGATTGTGAAAGTCTAGGTGCCCTTATCAGTGGCCTAAATATTTTTAAAGATGAGTTTAGTAATAGTCTTGATATTATGATCCTTCGATATCATGTGTTGGAACCATTAAACTTCTTACTTAATAGCCGCTTTGCTACTATTAAAAGTGTTAAAGAACAAAGATAGTCTCCATACTTTTAAGAAGTGCAGACCTATTAGTCGTCTTTCGTGTACAGAAAGGGTGATGGAAACATTAATCTTTGAATCTGGAAGTACAGAAATTTCTTATTTAAAAGTATGATCTATGATAGCTTGTAACATAACTTATAAACATGGGAAGAATTGAAAATGGTCTACAAGTATACAACATTAATAAGTAAATTGATAACTTATTACATAGATCAAGGAATGGTTAACAGATAATTAGACTGGAATAAGAGAAGAAGCTCAGAATATTATATGATTCAGGGTGTCCCTCAAGGGCCTGTACTCAGATGTAATTTCCTTAGTATTTGTCTGACATAAGTTTAGACAATATTTTTACATCATTTTGCTGATTTAGACAGCAATATTTTTACATAATTTTTGTTGAAGTATGAAGTTTCAACAGACCTATTACACATTCATAAATCCAGTGTTGTTATAAACACCTGCTCAAGGTATCTCAGTTTCTTTTGCAAAATAAATAGAACATAGTGGAGAGATAGGTTTGTATCAAAGAGATAACTGCTGCTTCTTCTTTCGGCTTTTTCCCAGTTAGGGGTCACCACAGCTGATCGCCTCCGCTCATGATTGGCAGTGGAGTTTTACAATGTCGAGTTCCCAGCCCGGCACCCAACCTTCCACAGAAGGCACACATGCATGCACTCACGCCTAGGGCCAAGTCCACCTACAGCATGTCTTTGGGATGTGGGAGGAAACCGGAGCACCCGGAGGGAACCCACGCAACCACAGGGAGGACATGCAGACTCTGCACAGAAGGCACCCCAGCCGAGGATCGAACCAGAGTGCCGTGAGGTGGCAACGCTAACCGCTGCACCACTGGAATTACTGCTTCTATGGAACAGTTTTCCTCTTCACAGAAAACAAAGTACTTTTCTTACTCTATTATAGGTTCATAGGTAGGTACTAGGCTATCAGCCCAAGGGCCTATGTAAGACTAGCCAGCAAGGTTCCATAGCTTATGCCACCCAAGAAAGTTATTTTCATGTGCTATTGTCCAGCAGAGAGACAGAAGTGATCCCCGGGGTGTATTTCCTATTTCCCATCCAGTCATCAAGATTTTTCTTGAAGAGTGCTAATGAAGAACTTTGCTTGACATAGATGGGTAGCTTGTTCCAGAGTATAGGAAGTCTCTGGGACAGGAATATATCCCTCCAGCATGTCCTGTTTATTGTGGTGACAAGGTTTAGGTCCCTAGAATGTGTAGCTCGGAGGGATTGGGATTTCTTTAGGTGTAGCATGTCCAACAGCTCTGGGTTTGACATAGCTTTATATGTTAGGCAGAGATCACCTCAGAGCAGGCGATATGCTACAGAGTAAAGCTGAAGTTTTTTGAGGTGGTCAGTGTAGGGCATGTGTTTGAGGCCAGTAATCCTTTTTGTGAGGTACTTCTGTGGCCTTTCCAGCTGCTGCAGATGTCTTGTGAGGTAGATTCCAAAAGGGGCGTTGTACTCTATAATGGGTCTCATGAGTGACGAGTAGAGTGGAACAATGACCTCTTTTTTCCTGGATGAGAACCCTTTTATGATGAGGTGTGCCACACAGAAGGACTTCCTGACTACTGTGGCGATGTGACTATCAAAGGAGAGACTACTGTCCACCTGGGTCCCAAGGTCTCTTATCACGCATTCGGTGTTAAGTAGATTGCTGCCTATGTGGTAGTTCATGGGTACAGAGTTTTTACCAAAGGAGATGACACTGCACTTTTTGGCATTGAGCTTGAGACCATGGCTCTGACACCAGGCATCTGTCTCAGTGAGGCCCCTTTTGGAGGATGTCCACATCATTTGGGGACTTGACTATGGCTCCTAGTTTGCAGTCATCTGGATGAATTGATGGGTAATGACAAATTCACTCTGGTTCAGCACCCCCTGTTTCCCATGTAAAGGGAAATAAATAAATATCCCAACATGTTCTTGTTCAGCCCATTTCAGGGTTATTTATATGCAAAATATAAGAACTAAAACCTACCATAGGGATGTAAGGCTAGACTTCTGAAGAGCCTCATAGATGAATAACCTAGTAAGTACCTGTGAATTTCATACCTGCCTCTTAACAGCCCCCAATTGTGAGGATACATTTGCTTCTCCTTTGCCTTGATTATAGTGAGTAGTCACTTTCCACAAACACTCTGGTATTCCAGTTTGTTGTACTTTTCTACCATACTTTTATCAGGACCAGTTCTTTCTGCTGGTATGATTACATCTTTAATAGTAATGGTCTCATTCTTTCTGATGGCCAGATTTGGAGCATGCATGTAATTTTTCCTCTTAGTTAACAAATCTTACTTGGAAACACCAGTTCAATTGCGCATTTGTATTTTCATATAACTAATACAGTCCACTCTTTCCAGTTTCTCTGGTGTAACAAAAAATCTCAGGTTTTGTCTGTGTGCTTTGTCTTCTACTTTTCAAAACATGTATTCTGGGAAAGTCTCTTGTTCATCTAGCTTTTCCTTTGTTTCACTGACTGATTTCTGTAGTTTTATCTGCTCATGTAAATGACTACTTAAAACTTGTTTTTCCAGCCTTTTGTCATATGACTTTACACATCCCTTCAGCATTCCATTAAACATGTATGAGTCCATTTAATTATTTTTTCCTTTAAGTTACTGGAAGCCATCTCCTATACTAAAGTTTAACTTGAACTGCTTTTTAATGAACAGCTGCAACATTTTTTTCCCAGCCAGAGCTGCTGCTTCTTTTATGATTGATTTCTCCCTTACTTTTCCAAATTTCTTCTTTTCTGTTATCCAGGCTATGTAATCACAAGCCAGTAACCACATTTTACCAGAAGTGATTACCTTTACTAGCTTTGCTTACAGGTTCTCATCTTTCACACTGGAAGAACTCTAATCAACATTTTGCTGAGTCAATGACAATCTTGCATGTCAAGCCTGAACCTCCTTGAGGTAAGTCAGGTCTCCAGCCGCCCCCACCAAAACCCTTCAATTGGTGAATCTACCCTCAGTTAGTGAGTACTTAAATTTGAACTGACCTTTGGCCTTTTGAAACACCCTTGGTTAGTGGAAGCCAGTTTTCATATTCTTCACTGAGGTATCCACCCTGTAGTTCTTGCACCATTCTGTCTTTGGATGATTGCCTGGAGTCTCCGAGTTACTAACCTGAGCTCAAAGATTGGCCTCTTTAAGTCAAATGCTCATAGATGTCGAAGTACGCTGGACCTGAACTTCTCATTTTGGGACCGTCTTCTGTTTAAAAGGATCCAACTGGTTATCCCAAACTGGGGCTTGCTGATCAGTTCCAGGATGACAAGCAGATATTTAATGTATGGTGGGAGCTTGAGAGAGACCATTGTGATGAAAGAGCTTCACAAACTTCATTTTTGGTATTCTCAGATAATGCTTAAATTTTCTTCGTGTTTCACTGTTGCACTCAGCACACTTGGGTTATCTGCCTGCAGGTTGCGCTCAGTCGGCCCGAATACCAGAGACTTAGTATTTCTGCTTCGGTTGCTGTCGCTTCTGGACGGACATCAGACCGTCAGGGGTATAAAAACAGGCAGCTGACACCATTACATCAGTCTTTCTTGCTGAGGAGCCCGAAGCAGTTCGCACGAATGCCAGTCGGCCGCTACCTGAGTTTTCATTTACGAATTGAATCATCCTGAAGTCTTCTAAAGCTAAGTACCCCATTGGGGATCCTTTTTTTCTTGCTCTAATGGATATCAGAAAAAGTTAACAATTGTCTTGCCTGTGGAAAGCAAATACCACACCGAGATTTTCATTCTTACTATGTCACCTATTTAGGCCCAGACCACGACTTACCTCACTGTCAGTTTTGTGCCTTGTTCAACGTCCAAACCATTCGTCGTCAGGCCCTTTTTGTCACTAAATACTTTTGTTTTCGTTCTCCGTATTCTGAAATGGATTTGGTAAGCCATCCGACTACGGTTATTCTGAAAAAACGGAAGGATAAAGACAGAGACAAACCGCACAGGTCCAAAGCTGCCGACGACGCTTCCGTTAAGCTAGTCGCCAGTTCGTCGGTAATCAGGTGCTTTCGCAGCCCCTGATGCCCACTTCAGTGGATTCACAGGCCTCTACCAAGACCCATTCAGAGTCCAGTATGCCACGAGACTCTTCAACCATGGAACCTGCGGATGTCTCTCTCTTCGATGGGTCTGGATCCGCTGAACTTCTGAGGAAGTTCTTCGCACTACCGATGTTCGACCCAAACCGACGACAGTTCTGTCTATAACTACCGAGTTTCTAAGGCCAAGAGTACGCTGTATGCCTAGAAAACAGACTACCAAAGTGTACGCACCTGCTCCCTTGCCACAGCATAAAATGGTTAGAATGGCAGAAGATCTTATTATGCTGATTAGGGGAAGTCAGCCTTCCCGTTAAGAGAAAAAGAGATCAGTCCTCAGCAGCTTCAACAGACCAAGAGTCCGATGACTCTGAGGTTTCTGATTATGAAGACATGCCCTTATCTGCTTATAAGGATTCAGATGCAGAGGACTCCATTCCGTCTGCCTCTCCTCCAGAGGATTTTTCTTTTGGTGAAACCTTACATGCTTTAAGAGAGCATTTCCATTGAGAATACCAAAACTATCCTTAGTCCAAAAAGAGACTCAGAGAATTTCTAGACTTGCCACAACATAAGCCCTTAGCAATAACCCCAGTCCTGGAAGTTGTGGATGATGTCTTTATGGAATCCAGTCTTACTCCTGATACTTTACCCCCTGCTCCTAGGAAACCAGACAGGTACTACAGAGTAACTGACTCTCATAAATTCCTTTTCAAAACTCCTACTGCTGACCCAGAGATCATTTCCCAGGGGCCTAAAGGTATCGAGGCAACTACAGCTAAGAATCCCACCCCTTCGGACAGGGATTCCAGTGCTTCGGACAGATGGGGTAAGAAAGTATATACTTCTACAAGTCTCGCCATTAGGGCCTTGAATTGTCAGTTTCACATGCTGAAGAATCAGCAACATATTATGGAACTTATTAAGCAAAAAATCGCTACCTTTACAGACTGTGCATAAAATAAAGAATTGCAGGAACTTGTGCATTTTGCAAGCCAAGTCAGCAAGCATACATTGCAGTATGGCTTAGATGCCCTAGACGCATCTTTTAGGGCAGCAGTCACTGATTCTGTACAGAGAAGATATGCTTGGCTTAAGGAGCAGACCTTGCCACACCATGTCAAATCAAAGTTATTAGATGGTCCTTTGAACAAGGACAATCTGTTTGGCATGAAAGCAGAAGAGGTTCTTAAAAAGATGGAAGAAAAAGCTAAATCTATGCAGACAGTTAAAGAATTCTTACAAGTGGAGCCTCCTAGATTCAGTAAGCATTGCCCCTCAAAACACTGGTCCTTTCCAGCCCCGTCCAGGCCATCTCAAACTAGACCCAGGGGAAACAGACCACCCAGACTAACAGTCTCAGGGTATGCAGAGATCCAAGCAATGGAGTGCCCCCACCCCCAAAGCAGGGAGTGCTAAGCCACCTCCTTCAGAAAGAACTCACAATGACTTCTCTACTCCACTCCCCACCTCTGCCCAGCCGCTTGTGCCCCTAGGAGGAAAACTTGCCCTTCATGCAGAAAACTGGATGTCCATCACCAAAGACCGATGGTTCCTCAACATTGTATCCCAGGGCTATAAATTCTACTTCCACTCACTGCCAACCCCAAAAGGGTTCCCAGACCTTTCTCCAAACCACTGGGCAGAGGCACAAAACCAAGTTTAATCCCTGCTCTCTATAAAGGCAATTCAACCTGTTCTTGCGAAACAGATGGGTCAAGGATTCTATTCCAGACTTTTCCTGGTACCCAGAAACGAGGGCACTTGGCGTCCAATCCTAGATCTTTCAACACCTCCCTGGTGGTAGCAAAATTCAAAATGCTCACACTGTGGCAGCTTCTACCTATGCTAGCCAAAGATGCCTGGTTATTCACCCTAGACTTAAAAGAAGCCTATCTGCACATCCCTATAAGGGAGTCATGCAGGAAATATCTTCGCTTCAGGGTAGGATCTATGCATCATCAGTTCTCTGCACTTCCCTTTGGCTTATCCACTGCTCCCAGAGTATTCACAAAATGCCTGACTCCAGCCATTGCTTACTGCAGACAAAGAATTATTCAAATTTACCCGTATTTGGACAACTGCCTCATTCAGGCAGACAGTCAGGCAATGATGTTGCAGCACCTGACATTTGTAAAAAAAAACCTTCTAACCTCCCTGAGGTACATCATCAATGAAAATAAATCAAAACTAGTCCCCAGTCAAATTATTGTATTCCTGGGTTTAAGCTTGGACACAGCATCCCAGATGGCATTCCTCACTCCTGAAAAGCAAGCCTATCTGACAGACTTTTTTACTCAAATGGCCACCAGAACCCAGCTATCCACAATGAAAATCCTGCAGGACTCTTGCATCCTACTAATTCCATATGCCAGACTGCATATGAGGAAACGTCAATGGTACTTAAAAAAAATCTTTGGTGCCAACATTCTCAGTACCTGGAAGCCGTCATTATTATACCCTATCTAAGGACAGAGTTTCTTTGGTGGGCAGCAGCATGCAACCACAACAAGAGACTGCCCTTTACTCAACCCCACGCTGCCCTGACCCTAACCACAGATGCATCAGACTATGACTGGGGGGCACACATGGACGGCAAGTGCATTCAGGGCCACTGCAGCCCAAGTCAATTTCATCTGCACATCAGCCAGAAAGAAATGCTAGCTGTGCAGCATGCTCTGACAGCTTTCAGATCCCTACTCTCACCTGCTAATAAAAACAGACACCACCACAGTTATGTGGTACATCAACAAGCAGGGGGGAACCCACTCTGCAGGCTAGCCATGGCCCTGTGGAACACGACCTTGGACATGCAGGTCCAGCTCCAAGCTCAATTCCTGCCAGGCAAACAAAACTTACTGGCAGATGACTTAAGCAGAAATCTCCTAGACCCACACAAGTGGCAATTAGAGTCCAGCACTTTCAGCCTTCTGACTTAGAAATGGGGGCACCAGAGATGGATCTCTTTGCCTTCCCCTACAATCACCAGCTCAGCAAATTCTGTACCAGGACACCTCACAGCAGGGCCTGGAAAGTGGATGCCCTATCCTTCCAGTGGGCAAACCTCTCAGTTTATGCATTCCCCCCTCTGCCTCTTCTGTCAAGAATATTACTCAAGATAAGACAGTACAGACCAAGGGCAATCCTGATTGCTCCGGACTGGCCATGCCAGCACTGGTACCCACTACTGTGCAGCCTGTCACCAGTGCCACCCTGGCACCTACCCCAGATTCCAACCCTCCTCCCTCAGCAGGGGGGAGAGATCTTGCATCTGCAACTGCAAACCCTGAATCTTGCAGCCTGGCTTATTACATGAATTCTCCCCCAGTGACTGGCCTAAGCAAGCAAGTGCTGGACATCATTCTTGAAGGCAGAAGACCCAGTACAAGGAAATCCTATGCTGATAAGTGGAAAAGGTATTGTTCCTGGATTCAGTCTAAAGGAAGAGGACACAGCACTGCCCTCCTTAACTCTAACCCTGGATTACTTAGCAGATCTACTCCACAGAGGCCTATCCTTCTCCTCCATTAAGATCCATGCCTCTGCCATCTCGGCTAATTACAACACTGAGCCACCTCTCTTCTCTCACCCTCTCATTAAACAGTTTCTGAGAGGGGCAAACAACTTAAGGCCTCCAAGGAGAGCATCCACCTCTGCTTGGGACCTTAACTTTGTACTGGAAAAACTCACGCTCCCTCCCTTTGAGCCTGCAGCGTCAGCAGAGTTAAAGTTCCTCTCTTGGAAAACAGCCTTGCTTCTGGCCATCACTTTAACTAGAAGAGTGTCTGAGCTACAAGCACTTATGGCTGTGGAACCCTTCATTATTTTTCATGCTGACAGGGTCTCCTTCAGGACTAACCCTTCCTTTATGCCTAAAGTGGTGTCCAGTGTGGCTCTCAACCAATCTATCCATTTGCCTACCTTCTTCCCTAATCCTCAAAATAAAGGGGAAAGGATCCTGCACTCCTTGGACGTGCACAGACAGCTCAGATTCGACCTTGATAGGACTAAGCCCTTCAGGAAATCTGACCAGTTACTAGTCAGTTTTGCACCAGGGGCAGAGGGCAAGGCCATTTCAAAACAAACAATTTCCACATGTGTAACACACTGTATCCATTTTTGCTACAAACACCATGGGAAACCAACCCCTCAGGGGATCAGAATACATTCCACTAGACCAACCTCTTCCTCTACAGCATTCCTCAGGAGAGTCCCTACCAGGGACATTCTGGAAGCTGCTACTGGAGTTCTGTGCACACCTTCACCAAGCATTACCACCAGACTATCTTTTCCAAATCCAGGGCAGGTTTTGCAGCAGCAGTCCTGCAGGGCATACTAGCCAGCCCAAACTCTTCTGGACTGCCTCCACCCTTCTTCAGCTTTGGGAATCAACCCAAGTGTGATGACTACAACAGTGAAACACGAAGAGCATAGTACAGTTGTGTACACTTACCGTAAATGTAGATGTTAGAGTATATTCACTGTTGCAGTCCTGGTTTCTCACCCTCCTGCCCCCTTGTCTCTCTCGCTCTCCTGTATATGCCTGTTACTCACCCCTTACAGGGCTGTTGGTATTTACTTTTTACTGGTGGTGTTTTTCCCACCATAACTTAGCTCCCTATTTTGGGGGCACCTGACATTTGGGGCAAGCAAAACTGATGTAATGGCATTGGCTGCCTGTTTTTGTACCCCTGACGACCTGACATCAGTCCTGGAGTGACAGCAACCGACGCAGAAATATAAGTCTCTGGTGTTCAGGCCGACTAAGGGCTACCTGCAGGCAGATAATCCAAGTGTGATGACTGCAACAAGTGAATACACTCGAACATCTATATTTATGGTAAGTGTACACAACTGTACTGTCTCGGGAGTGTTGAGTAAAATTGGCACGTGTTTACATCAGGCAGTATTACAACATTAGTTAAAGTTTTCCATGTGAAGCAGAGTTCTTTCTTAACCCACTTAAAGCATAACTTGGAGCACTGGATGGAGAATTAAAATTCTATCCATGGTCTCTCACCTGACCATCCATGGCCAAGCCTACATATACCCTTTAAAATAACCCTAGGATATCGAAACATTTTGAATACATTTGGGAAGCATAGCTAGGCTTAAAAATCCCACCCGGATCATTATCCCAGTAATCATCTATGAGCCAATACAGCATTCACCAGCCCTGATGCAGGTATTTCCCCACACTGCACAGATTTTGGCTTATGGATATTCCATCATTAGTGACACCCAGCACTGTTTTTCCCCAAATATCTTTTCCTGAATGAGCAGATGGCTTGGGTATGGTGGTACTCCTTATCCTTCAGCATCCTATCGGGATTCATTAACCCCCCCCCCAAAGCCACTGTGCCTAAATGGACAGGATAATAAGACCTTACCCTTTTCCATAGCCCCTCTGGATACCCCCTCCCATCTGTTGGTGATACCATCCCTCTTATGGACAGTTTAGACCTATTTAAATAGGCATTTGTCCTATTCCCCTTCCCCAGGAAGTTCCTAGCGTGGGCTTCTTATGGAAGATGCCTAGGAGGCCTGTGTCATCCCAACCTTGCATAGCCTGCCATTCAAGATGCTATTTGAGAAATTGGAGTCATCCTGGTTCTAACCCATCAACCCTGAAAAGGCTTATGTCCTTTGCAAGCTATTATCTGAGTGAGAAGGTCTACTCACTAAGGCTTCAATTGCTGACTTCTTTGTAACTTCTTTGGCACAGCATAGATCTTGGATACTCCAATATTTTTTCATATTGTCACTGAATGAGTTAAGAGCTTCAAACTTGTGCAGTAAGATGATATACTCCTCTGCTGTGTTGTATCTGAGGCTTTGAGCACTTAGAGTCATCCTTCCTGTTCCACTTGCAGTCACACTTGATAAGCTAGATAGGCTGAATGACTTCCATGATTCTGGCATGAGAGAGTATTTTATGAGGCCATGTCCCTGGCCATCTCACTGACAATAAGAAATCTTGTGTCCTGTTATAGTTTTGACTGCACTGATACTTTGACTAAAGCTGTAGGCTCAATGCGTCTTTCTGCAGGATGGCATAGCTGAAACTGCCCTCCATGAACAAAATTCGGGATGCCAGTTCTTTGAGAGTATGATCTTTGGCCACCCCACTGAAGCACTCCCTGTTGTGGAAGGCCTGCATGATCCCCTTCTCCCATATGTTCCACACATTCCTCTGCTTGCTCTTTCCAAACCAAAAAGAGAAAGGGGCCTCTTTGACATCCAGGGAAATACACGAAACATCACACTGTTTTGTTGATGCAGTGCCATTGAAGTCACTCGAGCTGTTGACTCCTCCAGAAGCCATAGCACAGTACACACCAGTTTTGGACTGCATGCTGGGGGTGGTGCTTTGAGTTCACCCCCAACTTGGAGAACCATTCAAGTGACCAGTAACTTCTAAATATAGTCATCATCTTCCACAAACTGGAGCTCCATAAGTCCTCCCCAAAAACATCTGTGTTAGTGGGTCAGTCAATGTAAGTAGATCTCTTGGGATGGATCCAGACTGTAATATCCACAGAGGTCATGAATCCTGTTATGGTGTGGGAAGAAGAATGGAAACTTTGCATCCAGCCATTCCTAATCTTAAAGTTCTGGAACCATTTTGGAGCATCTTCAGTTAATTCTGGTTCTAGGTAGTTACCATGTTGGGGCATTGCTCTTGCAGTGTGCTTGGATGGCTTAAAACTAAAAGCTGGGACCAGTACAAGCAAATAAAAAAAATGCTCAGATTAAGCAAAGTACACTTCAGGTGATCGCATTGACATAATTTTTATTAATTCAGAAAGGTTAGACTGTTTAGTCTTCAGTAGTAAGATTTCATCAAAACAATGACCTTTGCTCTCACACATTATATGCATTTTGAAGTAAGTCATATACAAATAGTTTGGCCAGTTTCCACATATTATAAGTCAGGTATGTGGCATAGGATAGCATGTAAAGCATAAAAATCCTCCATGCCAAAAAAAAATTCTCTAAGTCAAAAGAACCTTGAGAAGCTTTTCTTTGAACCCTAAATGAATTTCTGCAGAGTCCATTATGAAAAAATAAACAAAATAAGGCAATTCATGAAAAAAAATCAAACCATGAATAATAAGATTGTTGTAATAAGATCAAGCAGCAGAGGCAACCATGTATCATCAGAAATGCCAAAACTCACTTTTAGATTAAGTAAAGTCTTTCATTGTGCACACTGGTAAAAGCTTTCACTGTTCACTTCATCAGACCATTAAAATCTCATAAAATAAAAGTGCTCTCTCTTATACTAGCAAACAGCCATACAAAACACTCAGATAATTATTCAATAAATATGTTAAAATGTAGCACTCATATAAAAAATATAGCACTCCTGTAAAATACTAGCATTCATTATAAAATGCAAGTACTAACATTATATAAAAGAACTTTTGCATAATTCATATGCTCTCAAAATGAATAACGTAAATTTATGTACATGTATAGGCTGTATGTAAAGGGTAGAAATAGATATATAAATATATGTAACGAAATGTATTTCTAAAAAACCCAACAGACAATTAGTAACATCACAAGATATTAAACGAATAAGGAACAAATATTTTGTGGTTCAGCTAAACATTAAAAACTATTATAATGTGAATGGAAGAAACCCTAACTATGAAACAATCTTCTAGACTTCAGAATGGGTTTAAACGAGGCCCTCTCATTGAGGCCTCTACCTTGATCTGCTCTTAGCCTCAAAATCCAGCCCATCTCCCTCTTCTCAGTGCCACTCCTTATGGCACCCTCACGGGCAATGGGCAAGATGACATCTAAGCTTTTTGCAGGATAGATTATTTAAAATCTGCTCTAATGATTTACTCTGTGAAGAGGTTGTACTCAACACTAGAGTAAGTGCTAGGCCCACTCTTCTTTTCACTCCGTCAGTGATAACATACATGATCTGCCCAACAGCATAATGTACAGTTGGCTTCAGTCAACTAAGCCAGTAACACAGAAACAAACATTATGACATTCTCTGCTGCAAAGAAGTGTCCCTTCCTACCTGCAATAACAATATAAGATACCAAACTTTTTTGCAACTCTATTTGCACTGTGCTGTATTTATATATTTGCTTTATTGTTTCTGTCCTTTGTTGTCTGTGCTGTTTGTTTCTCAGGGTAGCTCAGTAGCTAGTTTCAGGTGTGGGGGGGGGGGGGGGTTGTTGAGCCAGCCCATCTTAGGTGTTAGCTATTGTCTGAGGTGTATTTTCTGTGCTGCACTTCTAGTACAGACTTCATTTCTGTGAATCTGTGCTGAGCTGATTTAGCAGAGCTAAATTCTCCTGGCTGTGTTGGATTCTATTACCATCTGATATACCAAACACCTAATTACACTTTTTTGCAACTCGATTTGCATTGTGCTGTATTTATATATTTGCGTTATTGTTTCTGTCCTTTGTTGTCTGCACTGTTTTTTTGTTTTTCTCTACCCTTCCTCCCTAGTGTTGCTATAGTGTTAAACTTGGTGACTTTGGAATTGCCCGCCCCAGCTGTAAATCTGATTTTGATCACTCCTCCCAGTCCAATCTCATTTGATCACTCAACGTAGTGCAGTGAGATCATTTGGGTAGGACTTGCCCCCCTTGGTTCTTTGACTTTGGACACTCTTTTCTGTCCTATCTCATCAGCTCAGTGTTCTGAGTAGAGAGAGAGCATTTGGAAGGCCCAGCCCCCTTAGGTACCTAATCTTGAACTATCTTCTGTTTCCTCCCTCTCCATTAAAAAAAAAACTACATTTTATTCAACTGCTTTTACTGTAATTGTGTTCTTCATACTTTATTACTTTATTTTGCTGTGTGCTCTTAAGTGTTCAAGTGTTTTTATCCTGTTGCTTTTATTACTGCTTGTTAGTAGTGTGATTAAATTATCCGTTGTTCTAAGCATTTTAACTTTGGTTTTAGCACTTGTACATCAGGCCAGTTACTTTACATTTAAGTAGGTTCTTGTGGTCTACACCCTTGTGGACAAACCTTTATCAAAACCTTCTCTCCATAAGTCCACCCAAACATTTGGAACACTATGTCTGGACAATTCCTATCAGTTTCTCTTGCCAGCCTAATCGACATGGGCATACTGAGACAGTGTAGCAACTGCCTAATGTTTAATGATAACCCTCTTCTCCTAGCACATAATTCTTCCACCTGCAAGAAATGCATGTACATCCATAACCTGGAGTCAGTACTCCTGACAAAGAGGAGACTGACAGCACAAACACCACACCAATCACATCACATAGCAAAGCATAACACACACACCTATACAAAAGTCCTCAATAAAAACTTACCTAAATAGCAGAGAGCTCCAAAACACACTCACAAACATTCCACACACAGCACCAAACACATCACACACAGCAGATAACACACCAGTGCCTCACAAACACAGCACATAAAGCAAAACAAATCATTACAGCCCACAAGACATAACAATAAACCAAACATACAAGTCATTGGTGATTCATTTGTGAGACGCACCAAAGTCCCCCTCACCAGGCTCGACAAGGAGAAGGTCACGGTCAGTTTATTGTCTGGTGCCAGAATGTGCCACATCATGCACGCACTTAAGTCTGTCCACAAAAAGTACAAGTATGAACATGTCATTGTACATATTGGTGTGAATGACTTGAGATGTACCTCCCTGGACTATATGAAGAGAGACATGACTAAATTTTGAGTATGTGTTCCAGGCAGGTGTGACCCTAGCCCTAAGGAGCATCCTACCTTCACCAAGAATACCATAATACCAACAAAAAATAATTGACCTCAACTATTGGCTTAGTTTCTGGTGTCATTCTAAGGGGATCCAGTATCTGTTTACCTGGGATGACATGGTCGACAGGCCTCTATGCTTTGCCAGAGATGGCCTTCACCTGTCACCACTGGGTTTCCTGATCCTGGCCAAGGCTCTCGCCTCCCCATTGTGCATTTTTTAGGCAATGTCCCAAAGACAAACCTTCCAACATAAAAGATCTGTCAAAAAGCAAATTAAAGGTCATGCTGCTTAATGCTAGGAGCCTTAACCTGAAAATGGACTCACTGGAGGCCCTCCTTGCTCTGGAAGATGCTGTTTGTGTAGTCATGGAAACTTGGTTTAGGGCTGTGGAGAGCACCCCTGCCTTATCAGGCTTTACCTCATTCCATGCATTTCGACCCCAAAATGAAGTTGGGAAGACTAAGGGTGGTGGAGTCTCTCTCTTCATTAAGGACAGGCATACCTCCAGATTGGTTTGCCAGCATGATGCACTGGAACTACTCCAGGTACAACTGACAGTTGTCAAGGCACCCACCCAAGTTATAGCTAGCTATAGACCCCCCTGCATGACTCAGGACATCTACTCCTCTTAACTGGATCTACTTGACTCCATCAAGGTACCACCTAACACCCTGATCCTTGGTGACTTTAACTACCCCACCATAGACTTGGTGGACTATTCTTGCACTAATGCGCACTCTCAACGATTCCTCAACTTCATCATTTGTAATGCACTAGACCAGCTCGTGTCATCCCCCAAAAGGGGAAATAACATTCTGGACTTGGTTTTCAACAACATGGGTGACTGCTGCATCACTCTCATAGTATGTTCTTCCCTGGTGAAATCAGATCATTGGACTGTTTCATTTGAAGTTCTCTCCCACCCAACCCCCCCCCCCGTCAAAATAAAACTAAAAAACTTCTCAAAATCTGACTACAACCTCCTAAGGGAAGGTATCTGTAGCTTCACACCACTGTCTCCCTCACAGGATGCAAGCAACTATGCTGAACAGTACGCCAATGCAGTATACAAGCACCTGTACATCTGCATGGATTCAGCCATACCTGATGGAACTAAAACCTGCTCCTCAAGTAAACACAAACCTGTTTGGTGGACATCCTCTATCAACAGGCTTTACAACAAAAGGAAGAAACTGTTGTCCAAGGGTAAAAATGACCACATTCCATATTGGAGAAACTCCCTCCATAGCCTCAACAAGCATATTAGGTCACTAGTGAAAACCTCCAATGCAAATTATGAATGAAAACTAGCCACGTAACACAGGTAAACCATAAAGTCTTCTTCAGTTACGTCAGGAACCTCTGTGGCAAAGCTCAGGTGTGTTTCAAATTAGTACTTAACAGTATCACTTACACTAATCCTGTTGACTTAGCCAACCTGCTAGCAGATAGGTTCAGTGCAAACTTCACCCCCAGCCCCCCAAAGGCTCTATCAACATCCCCGATACTTGTCCCGCACCTCACATCTCCATAGATCATGTTACAGGCCCTATCCAAGGCAAAGAAGACAGTTTCCATGGGACCTGATAGAATCCCAGGATATAGTCTGCACCATATCCAGCAAGAACTGCCTTTGCCATTGAGCACGCTATTCAACCACAGCTTAAGTACAGGCTTCATTCCAGCAGAGTGGAGAACTGCCATTGTCATCCCCTTGCACAAAGGTGGTGTCACAACTGACCCTGGAAACTATCACCCCATTATCTTGACAAGTCCGGAGGGTATTGTTATGGATCTCAGAAACAAGGACATAGGCAATCTCCAAGCAGTTGACCCTACCCAGTTCGGATTTGTTAAGGGCAGACCTTGCCTGTTGAACCTAGCTGACTTTTTTGAGACCATCACTAAGGCCCCGGATGAGGAAAAGTCAGTACATACAGCTTACCTTGATATGGCCAAGGCCTTTGACACAATCTCACACTTGGGCATCATCGAAAAGCTAACACAACTTGGTGTAAATCCCTATTTCATCAGGTGGGTGGCCATATGGCTCACCAACAGGACCTTCAAAGTCAAAATAGCCTCCTCTGCCTCTGATAGCAGACCTGTCACTAGTGGAGTTCCCCAGGGATCTGTCCTGGAACCCCTACTGTTTGGCATCTATTTCTCAGAGGTCCAGGCAAAGACAAAAGGCCTGTGGCTGACCAAGTCTGCAGATGACTGTAAGTTGGGTGCTATCATTGACTCCCCAAATGATGTTAACATACTGCAAGTGGGTCTCACAGCAAGTAATGACTGGTGCCAAAGTCATGGCATCAAGCTAAATGCAAAAAAATGTATCATCATGCCATTCGGCAAAAACATGACCCCTACTGATTACCACATCAACGGCAACCCTCTAAGCACACAACCTGTGGTGTGAGACCTGGTCACTCAGGTTGATAACCTCACATTCAACAATCATGTAGTGGCAGTGGTCAGAAAAGCCTTTTAACTTGGTTCATCTCATAAGTAAAGGGAGTGCATCCAGGAAAAAAAGAAGGTTATTACCTCTCGTACTCCTCCCTCATTAGACCAATAATTGAGTACAACTCCCCGTTTAGGATGTACCTCTCCAAACATCTGCACCAACTGGAAAGGCCACTGAAATACCTCACAAAGAGAATCCATGGCTTCCAATACCTGTCCTATGCAGACAGGCTCAAATCACTACCACTCCACTCGTTATCGTACAGATTGCTCAGGGGTGATCTTTTTCTCACCTACAAGGCAATCTCAGACTCTGCCATACTAGAGATGCTCAATATCTGTAACTCTAACTCCTCACGCACTGCCTGCTCAAAAGGCCTGATTTAATATGCAACATCAACAAAACCTGTTGGAGAGACAGGTTTGTCTCCCAGAGGCTGCCCCGTCTCTGGAATAGACTTCCCATACATGTCAAACAGAGCACCTCACTGACCCTCTTCAAGCGCAACCTTGATGAGTGGATGGGGAATCACAAATTTGTCCTAGGAGTTCCACTGGTGTCCCTCATTGACAGGGGTGACAGGTGCTGACTATGGTTTCTTTTTGGGGATAAACTCTTGACTAGGCTTGTAAGGGCCCCAAGACCATTAGCCTAGTAACCTCCTGTGGTCCTATGAAATGAAATGTTATCCCCCACTGCTGCTGAACAGTAATGCCTAGGTGTGACTCTGGACATTTTCTGAACTTTAGGTTTGCCCACAGATAATATCACCAGTAAATTGACCACACAGATAAAACTATGCTACTAACTCTCACCATCTTTCCCCATCTGCACTAATTACCATAGCCAAAAATGTCCTAAAACCAAAGTTTGAATATGCATTACCATTGATTGTACTAAACTCTTCATATAACAACCATGAAATTCAAATTGCAGAAAACAGAATTTTCAGATTTGCCCTCCTAGCAGGTTGCAGTTGTCATTGCATCTTGTCAGAAAAAATACACTGGCTCCATATCACCTATTGACACTCTTTTCTGACAAATTCCCTTATAGATATATATATATATATATATATATATATATATATATATATATATATGTATAATATTCTAACACATGACTACTGCCCACCACTTAAAAAGAGCACTCAAATAAGGGAGCAAAACTACTGTCTTAGCAGTCAATAAAATGCATCCACACTTGTACGAGCAAGGTTTAAACTATTTAAGGAAAAAGTTGTCTATAGAGTAGGACCTGCCACATGGGACCAACTTTCTAATGAAACGAAAAGCTATGAAACATTGAGTACATTCATGAGAAATCTTAAGCAATATCTATAGAATGAATATAACTGCACCTGCTTTCCAGACACTGATTAACCATGGCGTACTTAGTCCTATCCAAAATGGATCCCTGCAAGTAAGGCGTCTGCAAGGTCTCAAAATACCTAGACTCTTCAAGAAAAAATGACCAGCAGACTGTGGTAGCTGTAAATATGTATATTAAACCATCATAACATCAGTATATAATATAAACAAGCTGGTTTCGGCTTATACTTCACTAAGCCTTCATCAGTGTAAAAATACAAATAAAAATCAACCATTTATATACTGTGTCAGAAGCCTGAAGACCAATTAGAGATGTTCATTTAGCCCAGGGGAAAACAGCCCTCCCAATTTAATAATCCATTTTTTTCTCTTTAGCATGAAGTAATTCATGCCATCCACATTTAATATATTTAGTTCCCAAAATTCTATCAATGATAATAAAGTGAAATGATGCTGTTTTATGGGATTCAGTATGTTTAAATAAAGCATTTGTGTTTCATTTATTCTTGATTTCACTGTAGTGTTCTGATATTCTATGTTTCACTTCTCTTGATGTTTGTCCTGCACAGAAAGCAGAGCACTTACAGATGGCAAGGTAAATTACCCAGTCTGAGCTACAGTTGGCAAAAAAAGAGAGATCAAATATTTCATTAGTGTTTTTACTACAAAAGCTTTTAGTTTGTAGTATCCTATGGCATTGTGTGCAGTGACCACATGGACAACATCCAATGGCAACTTGTCCCTCTATAGTGCTTTGTAGCCTATATTTGTGTTTATGCCATCCTTGCTTATAATGATTAAAGAACGCCAAATTTTTCCATTTCTAAAGAAAAACTGACATTTATCTCCTAGTATTCTAGAAAGTTTATTGTCAGCCCTAAGCTAAGGATGTTCCAGTTTCGTTGCACACTATCAATTAGTGCCCCAGTGTTTCTACCATAAGTTGTCACAAGCCTAAATTTATCTTTAGATGTGTCCATCTTAATATGATATTGTAGTTTATCTCTCTCCATTCCATTAACCAGATTCCTGGCTTGTGTAATGTGACCTGTTTTATAACCCCTTTCTCTAAATCTATTGGTCAGGTCATCTCTGAAATGCAAGTATGAGTTATTCTCTGAGCATTTACGTTTCACCCTCATATATGAGATTTAGGGATATTTTTACATATATGTGGGGGATGATAGCTGGAGGCATGAAAAAGGGAATTATATTCATGGAATTTACGGTATACTTCTGTTGTCAAGGTGTTATCTGAAGCTTTAATTACCATAACATCCAAGAAAGGAATCCTTTCTTTGTCATGGTTCACCATAAATTCAATCCCTCATTTATTTTCATTCAGATATTCAGTGAATTCTGCCAGATGTCCCTCATCCGATCTCCATACCATCCAGCAATCATCTACATATCTTTTTCAAATGTCTATCTGTTCTAAGTACAAGTTATGGGAGCTATCATATATAATTTGTTCCTCTATATATGCCATAAATATATCAGCATATATAAGGGCAAAAGAAGTACCCATAGCTGTACCTTTAATCTGTAAATAACATTTATTATGATAGAAAAAGACATTTTTGGTAAGTACATGCTCAACTCTGACCTATATAACCAGTATTCTGGTGCTTCAGTGCCAGCCCAATGTGGAATATTAGTACATAGGGCTTTAACATCTAAGGTACAGAGTAACGAATCAGCTTCGAATTGCATTTCAGTGATGACCTGTAAGAATTCGGTGGTATATTTCAATCGAGCCTTCACCCATTTAAGTTGTGTCTTTTGGCTTTTCCTGGTTAGGGGTCGCCACAGCGGAACTCCGGTCCGCTAATGATTGGCAGTAGATTTTTACGTGCCGAGTTGCTGGCCCTGACGCACAACCTTCAACGAAGGTACGCCCATTCATGCATGTCTCCACACAGAAGACGCTCTAGCTGAGAATCGAACAGGACGTCTTACTAAGTAAAGGTTTTAAATATCTAGTTAAATATTGGGAAAGTGGCTCAGTCATAGATCCTCTTCCAGATATTATCGGTTCCCCAGTGGGGTTATTGAGGTCTTTGTGTATTTTTGGCAGAAAATATATATATTGATTGCTGAGGTCCAAAATTGTAAGATGTTTCTTAATATTATCAGTAATGATTCCCTCTTCTACAGCTAATGAAAGAAACTCTATCTGTTTTTGAAAATGTTTGGTAAGGTTGTATGTAAGATGCACATAATACCTTCTGTCTGCCAATTGCTTGTTGGCTTCCATATCATATTGCTTCCAACCTTGCACCACCACAACACCTCCTTTGTCGGCTCTCAGAATAACTATCTCGTGTTTATTGGCTAAATTGGAAATTGTAGTCATATCTTGCTTTGTTACATTACTGACCCAGACCTGACGATTTCTAGAATTGAAATGAAGATCTGTAAGGGTAGAGTTTTGAAATAATAATACATTGTGATACATTGGAGGTGAAAAAGTAGACTTGTGGTATCTAAAGTGGTCTTGAACATCAGTAGTTTCCTTTACTGAAAAAATATTTTCAAATTAAGAATTCTGCAAAACTCAACCACATCTTTTGCAAAATTTTCTTCTGACACAAAAGAGCCGGGTATGTATGATAAACCTTTATTAAGAATACTTTCCTCCAAGGAGGAGAGGGGGTAAGATGAAATATTTAATACATTCCATTTATTGTTTATGCATGAACATCCGAAAAAGACCCTCCATATTCTCTATGTTTCCTGTGTTTTCTGCCCCCCCTCCTTTTTGGTTTGACTCTAAAGGGTTACTGGAATTCCTTCTCTTTTGCGCTGGTGAACCTGTAGATGTTGATGTATCTGTCATACCCAGAGGAAAAATCTTCCCCTGATGTATCTGATATAGCAGATTTCTTATGTATTGATCTTGGGCACTTTCTTTTAGCAGAATTCCTGTATGGTTGTGAAAACCTAACATGCTTTTCCCTATCTTTAGAAAAGGGGTCCACTTCTTCATAGTCTGACACATCTCTGAGGAATTTTTTTCTTTTTCCTTTCTTTAAGTTGTGTTTCTAAGTAAGTTCTATACTTAATTTTTTGAGACAGGATATGTATGTAGGCTGCCCCTCGTATTCCTTAATTTGTTCACTTATTTTTGCAATAGCTGCGATTTCAGCATCTGTAGTCCTATCATGGAACCCGTTCAGTATTTCTACAAAATGCATTATAGCTTTGTGTTGAGCATACCTCCATTGTTGGAGAAGTGCATCATCTGGATTATTCACCACTGGCTGTATTCTAATTCTTAGCCCTCTTGGTGTGGTGCCTTTAACCATATAGGCTTTAAATAACTTGTAATGCCAAACGTTATTTCTGAGAGATCTCATATGTTTAGTTAAAGTAGCAAAAAGTGCTTCACAAGTATCCTCTTTATTGAATGGTGTGGCCCCATTTTCTGATATTTGGTCCATCCCAATACCAAAAATTGCTAAGTCTTCCCGGTCAGAGGAAAGCCCCCTTAGCAGATTTAGATATATCCATATTGAGTGAGCCAAGTGAATTAAATTAAAATTAAAGACCCCCAGATATATTTTATTGTTGGACAATATCAGCCCCTGGCATCCAAGTTTGGACAATATCAGCCTAGGCTGTGAATTATATCACTTTAATATAAATTCAGTGCTCCTCAGGAGCCTTATATCTATTTATAGAGATGTATATCAAACAGTCCCATTATGCATGTTTTTTATAAAGCCTTGAGTCCACCTCTTATAAAATCTGTAGGGTCATAAAGTCTTAAAAAAGTAACTTCACATATCGCCCACTCAATATATAGAGACCAATTGGTCTCATAAAGTTAACAAGTTGTATCAAAAATATAGATCTAATCATTATACAGGGTCACACCCACTCATGAGGATATATTAACAAAGCCAATATGAATATTTCCAGATGAAATATTAGTGTTAAGTTTAACCTATAGTATCAAGACAATCCTATAAATATAATGTATAGGCTTGTGAAAGCTATTAGTAGAAATACAGTTTTATACTATAGTGCTGATTTATAAAAATCAGCTAACTATAGGTCCACTATATAAGCATCCACTGTGTTATGCTCATAGACTATATATCATGGTTAACATAATAGTATACTTAAATTAATGAACGGTACTAGCTCTTTAGCTATAAGGTCCCAAGCATTCTATACTTTATCACCCTAAATGTAACATCATTTGGTTAAATATAGTCGATATCCATATAAATATATATTGGTTCTGTTCGTCTTAGAATCCAAGTATAACCTAGACCAACTTAATATTTAAATGTTCTTGATATCTTATTGTTACTGTGTATATTAATCACGGGTGATTAACTATAGAAATTATTTACCACATTACGCCTCGTCTTGGCTTGGTATGACCACAGATGGAAAACCCAGCTTATAACTATAAATGCAGTACAATAGCCATAAATTCAACACAATCCTGAATCACAAGAAATTATTCTTATAAATGCATAAGGACTATTATTGCATTACAACATCCATTCTAGTTTTTTTAAATACTCAGTTAAATATCACATAATGTTCAGACCACTGCTTGCATATAGGTACCTGTTCTTTTCCCACTTGTCAAAGCATGTTATTACAAAAATATCATCTTTTCAGTTGGCCTTATTGTGAAACTACAAAGGGTCACTATATTTTAAATTCCACTGGATAGTGGATGATACATTAAATATGCAACACCCCTCTAGTTTCTCAAATACTCAATCACAATGTTAATACCACTAAATGAATGTAAGTATATATTAATTTCCCACTGATTAAAACTTGTTGACAAAAGTTTAAACACTTCTATTAACTTGTTATTGGGAAATGAAATTAGTACTTTAGCACTTCAGCAACGTTAATCATAGTATGTCCTTAATGGACAAGTTGCATACAATAAATATACATTCATGAAATAGTACCACCCCTAGAAATATGTCCGGTTTGTTCCTTAACACCAAAAGGTGTCATAAAAAATTCCTTATGAAAAAGTCCATCTCACTCCTGTAATGGAAATAAATTCAAAGTTTATGTAGTCGTAGTTGTAATAAATTATCCAATCCGATGAGGCGACTCATTTCAATTGAATAAGTTAGTGTCTGTATCTTGTACTCAGTATAAGTGATGGATCTGATAATATACTCGTAGCTTATTGTGTCAACTTAAATAATCACCAAACAGGCCTGTTTCTGTTTTATAAGAAAATGCACATACGTATCCCAGTTCAAGTCATATAGTCTCGCCCTGATAGAACCATGCCATCAGTAGTACTATAATGTGAAGTTATTATTGTTGTTGTGTCTTTTTGGCTTTTCCCGGTTAGGGGTTGCCACAGCGGAACTGATTGGCAGTAGATTTTTACGTGCCGAGTTGCTGGCCCTGACACACAACCTTCAATGAAGGTACGCCTATTCATGCATGTCTCCGCACAGGCACAGAAGATGCTCTAGCTGAGAATCGAACAGGACAACGTCTTACTGTGAGGCGACAACGCTACCACAGCACCACCACCACAGTTTATAATGTGAAGTTATTGAATTAGTGGAAATATCACCCTTTAGTTAAACACAAAAAAAAAAAAAAAAACTTGCCATAAAGTCTCAGTCTGAATAGTTAGAAGGGGTAAAAACCAAGAGACAAAAGCCATGCCGTATATTGATTCAGTATGCCTGTTGTTCACGTTATCGGCAAGACGATAACCACTACTGAATCCAACCAATGTGCTTGGGCTTAGGCAAAAAAGAGCCTGTTATTAGTTAACACTGTTCCACATTACACAATCCGCCCCAGTTCACAATATAAACCACTCACTGGTAAAAGCCAAAGGAGACAGAAGCCGTGCCGTATACTAATTTGGTATACCTGTTGTTCTATTGTGTGCGTTATCGGCTAGACGATGACCGCTATTGATTCCAACCTGCGACTTAGGCTTAGGCAAATGAGAAGATGCTGTTAGCAGTTAACCTAGTTCCACGTTTCACAGTTCGCCACAATTCAAAATTGTATAGATCCCAAGCAATGTATACTACACCAATCTACAGTCGTTCACTTTCAACATGAATCACCACGATGTAAACCACTGGTATGTCATGATATATTAAAGAAAAATGCTCCTTACTAGATTATTCCACCTCTTTAACGTTAAGTAATGCATGCCATCCAAATTTATTATATTTAGTTCCCAAAATTCTATCAATGATAATAAAGTGAAATGATGCTGTTTTATGGGATTCAGTATGTTTAAATAAAGCACTAGTGAAGTATTTGATATCTTTTTTTTTTTGCCAACTGTAGCTCAGAATGGGTTATCTGTCTTGCCATCTGTAAGTGCTCTGCTTTCTATGTAGGACAAACATCAAGAGCAGTGAAACATAGAATATCAGAACACTTCAGTGAAATTAAGAATAAAAGAAACACAAGTGCTTTATTTAAACATACTGAATCCCATAAAACTGCATCATTTCACCTTATTATCATTGATAGAATTTTGGGAACTAAATATAGTAAATTTGGATGGCATGAATTACTTCATGCTAAAGAGAAAAAATGGATTATTAAATTGGGAGGGCTGTTTGCCCCAGGGCTAAATGAACACCTCTAATTGGTCTTCAAGCTTCTGACACAGTATATAAATGGTTGATTTTTATTTGTATTTTTACACTGATGAAGGCTTAGTGAAGTATAAGCCAAAACTGGTTTGTTTATATTATATACTGATGTTATGATGGTTTAATATACATGTTTACAGCTACTACAGTCTGCTGGTCGTTTTTACTAAGTCAAGTACCATAAACTGTATGCTTATTGTATGTCAGCAGTTTACATAAAATCCTTTAAAGTGACCATATTTCATATAGGTTCATAGGTAAGTACTAGGCTGTCGGCCCTAGGGCCTATACAAGCCTAGCCAAAAAGGTACCCTGGCTTTTGCCACCCAAGAAAATTATTTTCCTATGCCACTGTCGAGCAGAGCCACAGAAGTGATCCCCGAGGTGAATTTCCTATTTCCCATCCAATCATCAAGATTTTTCTTGAAGAGTACTAATGAGGAGCTTTGTTTGATATAGCTAGGTAGTTTATTCCAGAATATGGGAAGTCTCTGGGACAGGAATCTATCCCTCCGGCATGTTCTGTTTATTGTGGTGACAAGGTTTATGTCCCTAGAGTGTGTAGCTCTGAGGGATTTGGACTTCTTTAAGTGGAGCATGTCCAACAGCTCTTGGTTTGACATAGCTTTGTATGTTAGGCAGAGATCACCTCTGAGTAGGCGATATGCGACGGAGTAAAGCTGGAGTTTTTTGAGACTGTCTGCGTAGGGCATCTGTTTGAGGCTGGTAATCCCCTTTGTGAGGTATTTCTGTGGCCTTTCCAGTTGTAGATGTCTTGTGAGGTACATACCAAAAGGGGCGTTGTACTCTATAATGGTTCTAATGAGTGATGAGTAGAGGGGAGCAATGACCTCTTATTTTCTGGATGAGAAACCTTTTGTGATGAAGTGTACCATGTAGAAGGATTTCCTGACTACTGTGGCAATGTGATTATCAAAGGAGAGACTATTGTCCACCTGTGTCCCAAGGTCTGTTATCACACTTTCAGTGTTAAGTATACTACCGCCTATGTTGTAGTTCATGGGTACAGAGTTTTTACCAAAGTGGATGACAATGCACTTTTTGGCATTGAGCTTGAGGCCATGGCTTTGACACCAGGCATCTGTCTCAGTGAGGCCCTTTTGTAGGATGTCCACATCATTAGGAGTTTCGATTATGACTCCTAGTTTGCAGTCATCTGCAAACTTCATTAGCCAAAGACCTTCTGTATTAGCCTGTACTTCAGAGAAGTAGATACCAAACAGGAGAATACCCAGGACTGAACCCTGTGGTACTGCACTTGTCACTGGTCTGTGTCTGAAGTTGAATTTGGAGTCTGCTACTTTAGCAGTGTGGGTTCTGTCAGTGAGCCACTTGAGAACCCATCTTGTGACATAGGGATTTATACCTAGTTTAGTGAGTTTATCTATAATTCCAGAGTGGGGGATGGTGTTGAAAGCCTTGGCAAGGTCTAGCTAGGCTGTGTGAACCACCTTACCCTCTTCTATAGCTTTGGTGACTGCTTCAAAGAAGTCTATCAGGTTTAGGAGATATGATCTGCCTTTTACAAACCCGAACTGGGTTGGGGTCCAGAGTGTGGAGATTACCAATGTCTTTGTTTATAAGTTCCATGATGATGTTCCATGGCCTTGCAGACCAGGCTCGTTAGGCTAATGAGGCGGTAGTTCCCAGGGTTCATGGTGGCTCCCCCCTTGTGGAGTGGGATAACCGTTGTGCGCCATTCAGCGGGCACAAAGCCTGAGGCGAGGCTATGATTGAACATGATACTTAGGTGGGGTGCCTGTTCGTTCTGTAGTTCATGTAGAACGCAGCCTGGGATGTTGTCTGGTATTGATCAGAGATGCCTTCCCTTTTAGGGATTTTGCTCTGTCATGTAGTAGCTTTCTCCTCTTGTTGTAGAGTTTGTTTATGGCTGGGGTCCACCAGACCGGGCGCCTGCCTTTGGTGGAAAGGGTCTTGATTTTATTAGGGATTGCTTGATCCATACATTCCTGGAGGTGCTCGTAGAAGGCATTTGTAAGGGTTTCAGCAGCGTGGGTTGTGGTTTCCACTGGCTCGGGGGCCTTGAAGGATACCACTGCAGTCTTAAGAAGTGTGAAGTTTGCTTTTGAGAAGATGTCCTTCAAGGATGCATCTGCAGTCATCACATATGGGTTGTCCTGCCTCAGGCAGCCCTTCGGTCGGCCGGATTCCAAAGTCTGGGTCTGGCCTCAGCTGATGTCGCACTTTCCCCGACGTCAGAGCATCTGGGGTATAAAAGCATCAGCCGACGCCATCTTCCTCAGTCTTTCTTGCCACGTGGTGCCCGAAGCAGAAGCAGTTCGCAAGTGCCGGTCGGCCAGCTCCTGTGATTCAGCTACCGAAGACCTCGAAAAAGCTAAGTACCCCGTTGGGGACTCTTTTTTGCCTCAGCCGATGTCAGATAAAGTTAATAATTGTTTAACTTGTGGGAAACAAATACCTCATAAGGATTTCCACTCTTACTGCCTCCCTTGCCTAGGCCCAGACCACGACGTCTCGGCCTGTTCAGCCTGTGCTTCCTTCAACCGACGAACTCTTAGACGTCGGTCGGAATTTGCAGAGGAATTCTTTGGGGCTAGTTTTGCTTACAAGATGCCGTCGGAGACTCCGACTTCGCATTTAGTTAAAAAATGGAAGGACAAGGACCGACACACGTGGGCCGTGGTTTCGGCTGAAACCACGGTCAGGCCTACCACGAGTGTCTCGGTCTCGGCTGAAACAGAGTCCTTGGTACTTCCTATTACCGAAACCGCACAACCAACTACCTCGGCCCCGGAGGCCCCGGCCGAGTCGGTTATTGAATTACCTATTGAAACCGGTGTCCAGGAACCTTCCGACACCATTCCTTTAGACAAGTCTACTCCTGCACGTGGTGCAGCCAGACCCCTGCATCCATGCCCATTAAGGCTTTTTCTAGGGCTAAAGCTGCTAAACTTACTAAAGCTTTGCCTCCCAAGGTTTCCTCTCAGAGACCTTCTACTGGCTCACAGATTCTTAGCCTAGCAGAGGATCTTATCTGTTTAATTAGAGGTTCTCAACCTCATCCGGACAGGGGCTCACAACCACCTCCAGACAAAAAGCCCAGGGTTGAGCCCTCTGACCACCACTCATCAGATGAGTCCACTGATGGCTCTGTTCTGTCAGACCCCCAGGAGGAGGCTTATTCGGCCTACGAGGATTCTGATGCTGAAGAATCTATTCCCTCGGCCTCCCCTCCTGAAGAGTTTTCCTTTGGAGAGACACTACACTCTATGAGAGAACATTTTCAATGGCAGGGTCAGGAATTCTCTGATTCTAGAAAGAGATTAAGGACCTTTTTACATTTACCTCAGCATAGGCCTTTAGCTATACCTCCTGTTTGGAATGTTATTGATGATGTGTACTCTGATGCTAGTACAGCCCCTGACTCTCTCCCTCCGGCACCTGCCAAACCTGATAGGTACTACAGGGTCCCGGATTCACATCTACACCTGTACAAGGCCCACTCTGCTGATCCAGAAACTATTTCCCAGGGCCCAAAAGGGGTTGCAGCTGCCACTGCTAAAAATCCTCTACCCTCTGAAAGGGAGTCCAGAGCTTTAGAGAGGTGGGGTAAGAAAGTGTATACTTCTGCAACTCTTTCCATGAGGGCATTAAATTGTCAATTTCATATGATACAGTACCAAGAGTATTTGTTAGATGAATTGCATAAGAAACTGTCCTCTTCTGAACCCCTTGATCGCAAATCCTTTCAGGATCTGGTGCATAACTCCCAGCAGGTTAGTAACCATTTCTTGCAGTGTGGTTATGATGCATTGGAAGCTTCATGTAGGTCAGCTATGACAGGTGCAATTATACGTAGGCATGCCTGGCTGAAGGAACAATCTTTACCAGACCATGTTAAAGCTAAGCTTTTGGATGTTCCTATGGAAAAGCAAAAATTATTTGGTTCCATGGCTCAAGAGGTCTTAAAGAAATTTGAAGAAAAGGCAAAATCTGTGCAAACAGTCAAAGACTTTCTGCAAGTTCAACCACCGAGATTCAGCAGAAATTGGCCTACTAAGAATTGGTCCTTTCCGGACTCAGAAAGATCTCAGAGCGGCAGGAATAGGCGTGCCAGAGGTAGAGGGCAAACTAGAGGCTCCTACAGAGGCCGTCAGTGGCAGCCTCCCAACCAGAGAGGTAGTGCAGGAACCACAACTGCTACACCAGGATAGACTCAATTACTTTATTTTGACTCCGCCGACCAGGGCTCAATTAGAAGCACCTTTGGGCGGAAAGCTTTCTTTATTCTCAAAAAATTGGCACAGCATTACAAGGGACACATGGACACTGCAAATAATAGACAAAGGATACAGGTTCCATTTCCACACATTGCCAAAAAGAAAAGGAATGCCAGACCTGCCACCAAATCAGAAGGCAGAGGCTTTGAAGCAAATTACCAAATTAATACAAATGAAAGCCATAGAAAAGGTACCTCTTGCAGAAAAAGGCCAAGGATTTTACTCCAGATTATTCCTTGTTCCAAGAAAAGAAAATGAATGGAGGCCTATTCTCGACTTGTCCGCACTGAATGCTTACCTCATTGTGCCAAAATTCAAAATGCTGACTCTACAGCAACTCCTTCCCATGCTGGGCAAGGGGTCTTGGCTGGTGACTCTAGATCTCAAGGAGGCATACCTGCATGTCCCTATTCGACAAAGTTGCAGAAGACACCTCAGATTTCTTGCAGGGTCAGAGCATTATCAATTCTCAGCATTGCCCTTTGGCTTATCTACTGCACCCAGAGTATTCACAAAATTCCTGGCATCAGTAATTGCACACTGCAGACTTCAGGGGATTCAAATCTACCCATATCTGGACGACTGCCTTATACAAGCGGACAACAAGCAAACTTTGTTAAAGGACTTGGACTATGCCATCCACCTACTACAGGCCTTGGGATATACAGTCAACATCCAAAAATCAAGACTTGTTCCATCCCAAAGAATAACCTTTCTGGGTGCGGATCTAGACACAACCACCCAAATGGCCTTTCTCACAGAAGAAAAGCAAAAACAACTACCGGATTACTTCAAGAATCTGACAAGACAAACTCAGCTGACTGCAAGGAAAATCCTGCAGGCCCTGGGTTACATGGCATCTTGCATTCTTCTGATTCCGCAAGCAAGGCTGCATATGAGAAAATTACAATGGTACCTAAGGAGTGTATGGACTCAGCACAGTCACAGCTTAGAAACTTTGATCCCACTCATTCCATGCCTTCAAAAGGAATTTCTGTGGTGGGCTCAAGCCTGCCAGTCGAACAGCGGGTTGCCCTTCAGCAAACCAAGAGCCAACCAAACCATCACCACGGGCGCTTCAGACCAAGGTTGGGGAGCACACATGGAGGGCAGATGTATCCAAAGGCTATGGCACATAAACCAAAAGGAAATGCTGGCAGTGATACACGCAATCGAGGCCTTCAATCCTTTCCTTCATCAAGGCCACCTGCTCATAAGGACAGACAACACCACAGTTATGTGGTACATAAACAAGCAAGGAGGCACCCATTCCTACCCTCTATGCAGACTGGCAATGAATCTATGGGAACTTTCCTTGAAACTCAATATACAGCTGCAGTCCCAGTTCGTGCCAGGGAAAGACAATATACTGGCAGACAGCTTAAGCAGAACTACCATGGATGCACACGAATGGATGCTGCACCCAGACATCTTACTCATAACACAATCATGGGGAAGGCCGGAAATAGATCTGTTCGCTTCCCCCCACAATCATCAACTGAAGACATTCTGCTCAAGGACATACCACCCACAAGCATGGAAAGTGGACGCTCTCTCTTTCAGCTGGAAAGCTCTAACAGCCTATGCTTTCCCACCTCTCCCATTAATGGCCAAGGTTTTACTGAAGATCAGGGCAGAGCAGCCCAGAGTGATCCTGATAGCTCCAAACTGGCCAAGGCAGCACTGGTACCCACTGTTAAAGAGCATGTCACAGACAAAACCGTGGCCTCTCCCCCTATGGCCACTTCTACTGACACAGCACAATTTCAAGACTCTGCATTCCAACCTGAAAACCTTGCAGCTAACTGCCTGGAGAATACCATGACTCCTCCTCAGGATAACCTATCCCAGAGAGTTAAGGATATTATTATGGAAGCTCGCCGGCCTTCCACAAGGAAGGCATATTCAGCAAAATGGAAAAGATTTCACACTTGGAACACAACAAAAGGTCTAGATGTGACAGTGATGAACATGGCACATATACTGGAATATTTGGCAGAATTGTTCCACAATGGCCTGTCTTACTCTTCCATTAAGATACATGCCTCAGCAATTTCAGCAGAATACAATGTTAATCCACCTGTCTTCTCGCATCCTCTCCTAAGACCGTTTCTAAGAGGAATCAAAAACATCAATCCTCCAAGGAAACCACCTCTATCTACTTGGGACCTTAACTTTGTGTTGGAAAAGCTAACACTTCCTCCCTTTGAACCAGCAGCATCGGCGGATCTACAGTTTCTGTCTTAGAAAACTGCATTCCTTCTGGCCATAACCTCAGCAAGAAGAGTATCTGAGTTACAAGCTTTAATGGCAGTGCAGCCATTTCTTATCTTTCATCAAGACAGAGTTTCTTTGAGAACCAATCCTACATTTATGCCAAAGGTGGTATCCAGGGTATCCTTGAACCAAGCAAATCACCTGCCTACATTCTTCCCAAAACCACAAAATAAAGGGGAGAAACTTCTGCACACCCTGGACATACACAGACAATTGCGCTACTACTTGGACAGAACTAAAAGTTACAGAAAGATTGACCAGTTGTTTGTAGCATATGCTGCTGGGGCACAAGGAAAAGCAATTTCCAAACAGACAATTTCAAAATGGATAGGAAATTGCATTCGTTTTTGTTACTCCTTTCATGGAAAAACTGTGCCAGCAAACATTAGACCTCATTCTACGAGAGCCACAGCCACCACCACAGCCTTCCTAAGAGGGGTGGCTACCAAGGACATTTTAGAAGCTGCTACATGGAGCTCCGTGCATACATTTGCCAAGCATTACAATTTACCTTTATACTCCAGATCCAGAGCAGGCTTTGCTACGGCAGTCCTGCAGGGTATATTAACTACACCATCCTTTACTTAGTGCCTCCACCCCCAGATTGGCTATGGTATTCTACCCATATGTGATGACTGCAGATGCATCCTTGAAGGACATAGTACAGCTTTGTACCTACCATAAATGTAGTTGTCCGATAGGTATGCATCTGCAGTCAGGTTTACCCTCCCTCCTTCCTCTCTGTGGTATTCCTAGGGTACTTACCCCTCTATTAGCTAGCTGGGGGATCTATTATGGTGTATTTGTTTGTATATATGTATATATATTTTTGCAAATGTTTGGAATTTTATTGCATTTCTCCAAATTTAGCCTTCCTAGAGGGCACCTGGCATCTGGGGCAAGAAAAACTGAGGAAGATGGCGTCGGCTGATGCTTTTATACCCCAGACGCTCTGACGTCGGGGAAAGTGCGACATCAGCCGAGGCCAGACCCAGACTTTGGAATCCGGCCGACCGAAGGGCTGCCTGAGGCAGGACAACCCATATGTGATGACTGCAGATGCATACCTATCGGACATCTACATTTATGGTAGGTACAAAACTGTACTTTCTTCACTGTGGTCTTTTTTGCTGGGGTTGGGGGCAGGATGTGGATCTCCAGTGAGATTAATTTATGGTCTGATCTCACCAATGAGGGATATACGTCCGGTGTGGAGCATTTTGTCCCCATGTTTGTGATGATCAGGTCTAGTATATTTTCTCCTCTTGTGGGAATGGTGACTAGTTGTTCCATAGCATTTGAGTTTATGAACTCCAGGAACTTTTGGGCTAGGGTGTTGGGGCTTGAGTAGTGTTCCCAGTCTATGTTTGGGTAGTTGAAGTCACCCAATATGATGGTGTTTGGAGAGACATTCATACTCTCCAGTGTCTTCAGGAAGGCTGTGTGGGTTTCCTGAGTTTGAGAGTGTGGTCTGTAGCATGCTACAAGGGCAGTTTTACCTATGGTTAATTGCACCTGGATGGTCTCCGATGCTTCGTGCGTTGCCACTAACCTGGAGGTGTGGGCATCCTTTATGAATATGGATACTCCCCCTCCTTTTGTGGTTCGGTCCAGATTTTGGGGCCGGAACGCATGATATGCGGTATAACCTGACAGTGCTGGGGTGCTCTAAGGAGCCTTGAACCAGGTTTCAGTCACAGCACAGACATCGATGTTCTCCATACTGAGGAGGGCTTCGAGGGCGTGCATCTTGAGGTTTAGACTTCTGGCATTGAGCAGTATTACCCTTAGTTTTTTTCCATTTTTGTTTTCTAGGGTGGTAGGTTTATCATTTGAGCCTTGCCTAAAAAAGGCACTATGGGGGTGGCAAGAGACTTTGCCAATATCCGGAAGCCCAGGGATGACAGGTGCAAGCTGTCCCTTGTGTGTTTTTTACCTGTGCAGCCGTGATTACAGGAAATGTGCATTCTTCCGGTATAGAGATGAGCTGTTTTCGGGGTGAGAGGGAGGTAAAGTTAGCACTGAATCTATCTGCCAGGATGTTGGCAATATCAGTTGGGTCTGTATATTTAGTGCCATTGTGCTGTAACTCAGAGCAGATCTGAGTGTTGCCATTGAGATTCTTGACATAGCTATAGAATGCTTTGTGGTTGTCTTTAGAATCAGTGGTGATTTTGTTTTCGTAACTAGCTTTGGAGGATTTTATTAGTGATTGCAGCTTCTTACTGAGGCTGACCAGAGAGTTCCTCCACATCCATCATGGGATTGTACTCTCTTTTGCAACAGTTTCTTCCATCTGTTTTACAGTTTGTTTATGGCAGGGGGCCACCAGATTGGCTTCCTTTTATTGGAGGATAGCGTCTTGGTTCTGTTTGGGATAGCACGATCCATGCACTGGTGTAAATGCTTATAAAGTGCAATTGTGTAGGATTCAGTAGTCGTAACTGGATTGTCCATCTGCATGAGTGTCATGAAGTTCACCACTTCTGTCTTAAGAAGCATGAAGTTGGCTTTGGAGAAATTTTTTACCATGGTTTCCTTAATGGGGGTGGGGGAAGGATGTGGATATCTAGGGTAATTAACTTATGGTCGGATCGGACCAATAAGGCATTGACTTCAGGTGTGGAACACCAGTCACATCATGTTTGTAATGACTAGATCTAGGATATTGTTGCCCCTGGTGGGGGTGTGGATAAGTTGATCCAGGGCATTGGAGTTTATGAATTCCAGAAAGCGTTGAGCGAAGAAGTTGGTACACAAGTAGTTTTCCCAGTTAATGGTGGGGTAGTTGAAATCACCCATTATTACGGTGTTTGGTTGAACCCTAATATTTTCCAGTATATCAAGAAAAGAGGAGTGGGAATCCTGGGGCATGGTGGGAGATCTGTAGCAAGCTACAATTTGGATTGCAGTTTTGCCCAGAGTTAGTTGCACTTGGATAACCTTGGCTGCATTATGCTGAGCAACTAGCCTGGAGGTGTGGATATCCTTAATGAATGTGGACACACCTCCGCCTTTAGTGTTCCGGACCAGGTTACATGGCCGAAAAGTGTGGTATGAGTTTTAGCCCGGTAGTGCAGGAGTGCTCTCTGGAGCCTTGAACCAGGTCTCAGTCACTGCACAGATATTGATGTTCTCCATTTTAAGGAGTGCCTCGAGTGAGTGCATTTTGAGATTTAGACTTCTAGCATTGAGTAGCATCACCCACAGTTTTTGCTTGCCTGTTCTTGTTACGGTGGTGAATTTGTCATTTGAACCCTGCCTAAAAAAGGCACTATAGGGTCGGGAAGAACCTTAGCCAGTATCCGGAATCCCAGGGTTGACAGGTGCAGGCCATCTCTGGCAAAGCATCGTGGTCTGTCGACCATGTCATCGCAGGCAGACAGATACAGGATCCCTTTAGAATGACACCAGAAGCTTAGCCAATTGTTGAAGTCAATCATTTTGTCCTTGTACTGCGGTATCCTTCTGGGTGATGGCAGAACGCTACTTAGGGCTAGGGTCATACCTGCCTGGGCTACAAGATCGGAGAGCTCTTCCATGTCTCTTTTCATGTAGTCCAGGGAGGTATGTCTCAGGTCGTTCACACCAACATGGACAATGACAGTCATATTTGTACTTGTTATGGAGTGACCTGAGTGTGTGGATTATGTGGCAGATCCTGGCACCCGACAGGCAGCTGACAGTAACCTTCTCATGTTTAGCCTGGTGAGTGGGACATCAGTGTGCCTGACTATAGAGTCACCTATGACTAGTGTGTTGGGTATGTTGTTTTGCCTTACTGGCTGTGGTTGAGTGACTCACTGAGTCTGCGGGCTGTGTGTCCTTTGGGTTGTGTTGGGGGTGGAGTTTGCTTGCATTTCTGCTTTGGAGGTCTCTGTTGCTTGAGCAGATTATTATTGAGAGCCTCCGCAAATGTTTTTGTGTTTGTGTGTGTGGATATTGGTGGTGCAGATTTAGTGAGACTATGTGATGTGTGGTGTGGTGCAAGTGTTTACCTTCTCCTGTTGACTGTCAAGTTCAGTCTTGGTTGGAGAGAGCTTTACCTCCAGTTTGGCTAGATAAGTGCATCTCTCACAGGTTGTAGTGTTGGGTGGTAGGAGGAGAGGGTTGTCTGTGTACATGAGGCAATTTCTTCATTGCCCCAAGATGCCCAGATTCATCAGATAGACAGGAGAGAACACTGGGTACAGGACATATATGCATATTTTGTAAATATTACACACACACACACACACACACACACACACACACACACACACACACACACACACCTGAATATACATGGTGTGTGTGTGTTTAATGAACATTACTGTTACTATCCTCAAGTGGTGTTTCTTTTATTACGTGTTGTCCCTACACTCAGTGCAGTGGTTTATCAATGTTAATACTTTTTGCTGTGTTTTGAGTTGATGTTCAATGTATATCATTCTGTTGTAACTACTATTGTATAGGTCTCCTGAGTCTTGTTATAAAAGGGTCATCAAATTGTAAATAAAAAAGGTTCTGAATTTTCTAGCATATTTTGGAGTCTTCTTTATTTCCTCCCATTGATCCTAAATCCTAAGTTAATTCTTTGCTTATTCCTTTTTCCCCATCAGCTTTCTTATTTTTCAGAAATACATCTGTATTTCCCCCACAGTGCCCTGTAACATCTACATAATTTATTGGTGCTTACTATCTTTCTTCTGGGTTCTGTCACAAATTTTTCTAATTCAGAAGTGCCATTTTCACTTCGTTTTCTTTTTGTTGTAGGTAATTCTGCTAATAAGATGTGGTACGAGGAAAATCCCCTTTGATGTAAGTTAAAATTGTTTTGTAACTTGATCTCATCCTGTTAACTACCCTCCCCATAGGATCTTTACCACTCTTTTTCCAGAAAATTCATGCTTCCCTTCCTCTCTTATCTGTTACTTCTGTCCCTATTGGCAATATCTTTTTTTTTTATATATATATACTTATCTTATTTTTCCTTCAAGAATTGTCTTGCTGCTCCTGCAACAAAATTAAAGTAAACATGTTTTTATCTTCCTTCTCAAACTAGAACTATACTGTCATTCTGTCTCTCTCTTGTCAGAGTACCTTGTGTTAAAATAATTTTTCATTTCTGTACCCTTAGACCTGTGATAGATATGTAAATTTTGTTTGAGTAGTAGTCTTACAGTAAGTGTGTAGAGGTAAATCTAGTTCTTCCTGCGCTACTGGTGATAACATTTCACTCACTTTATATATTTACCATTTAGCAACCAGGGTAGGTCGGCTGGCCTGAAGATCCTTTAGAAGGTTTATAGGCTATCAACCCTAAACCTCAGAAACAAAAGCAAAAGACATGAATAATCAGGAAGCATACAATACATAAAAACAAATGCAAAATCAAATGTTTTTTAAAGGGTCTTTGAACAAACACATGCTTGTTGTTGAGCCTCATGCTTGTTGCTGAGTCTTATGTACAGTGAAATGTTGCAGTGATAGAGTTAACAGTAAAATAAAAGTTTACAGTTTTTACAGTATATACATAGTCCATTTTGAAATTCAGTATTTCAAGAAGCAAACAGGACAACATATAGTATAACAAGCATTGAACAAATGTCATGCTGGTTTTAGCTCCTTTTAGAATTCAGCATTTCACAGTGACAGCTTGAGGTGGTATGCTGTTTGATAGCAAATGGCGAGATTAACCATCATCACAAAAGCATTTAAACTTGGTTTTCTTGGTGCAAATGCTTGGAGAAGGCCTTTTTGAACTCAGTGAGAGATTTCAAGACTCTTAATTTATGTGGAAGTCTGGTCCACAATGCTGCGTCTTGTTGGAAGAAGGCACATTCTTCAGTAGATGTTTTTTTTAGAGGTCTGCTTTATGGGATGGCTTTCAGCTGAGCACTTTATAGGGAGTACGCTTAATTTTCACATGCTTTCCTTCCCATAGAAATTTCTTTACTTCCTTAGTGTGCCTCTCTTCAATTTCTCTTCAAGTAGTATAAAGAAAGCTTTCCCCACATATATAAGTGGTACAATAAACTTCTATATTGCTTGGACTTTATTTTTTTTTCTCAAATATTTTTTTTTTTTTATTTTCAATTAAAATAACCTATACATAATATTTTTAAATATTTGAAACAACTATATACAATATTTACAATAGCCTGACTTTCAGTTATATACTGTATGTAATTAAATATAGAATTAACAGATCATTTATCAGGGATACAATATTGATTATTGCAGTGTGTCCAACAAAGATATAACTTTCTTCCAGGGATTATTTACCAATGGCCTGGGATAGATTCGTAGTTCTTTGATTTTTATTTCCATCAATGCAGTTGTCTTCAGTAAAGTGTAGAATTCTTCCAAGGTCGGGGGTGTATTTGAATTCCACCTTCTGGTTATGCATTTCCTAGATATAGCAAGTATTGTCCATAGCAAATACATATTTGTCTTATTCGGGTAGGGACCTTCATTTACATTTAGAATTATCAATACTTTAGTTAAGGTAAAAGATTCATTAAATAAAGCTTGTAAAAATGATTGATTCCATTCCAATATGATTTAATTGTATTACATTCATAAAAAATATGAATCCATTCTGCTTTATTTGACTTTTCACACCTCCAGCAAAAAACATTTGTAGTAGTACTGATCTTTTTAATTCTATCTGCTGTTAAAAATGCTCTATGTAAGTATTTCCAGTTAAATATTTTCCAGTACTGTGTGTTAGAGTTGTAATTAACTGATAGTAAGATGTTACTTTTAATTTCTTCTGTTAACTGCAATGACTGACCTTTTGTTAAGAACTGCCAGTATGATGGTTTGGGAATTGTTTTATATGTTATTAAGTCTTTATATAGATTTGAAATAGAATTTTTCTTTTCACAACTGTTATATATAAATTCATACAGAAAACTTATTAGATTTGGAATATCTTTAAATGAGTAATTATTAATTAATCTGCATAAATCTTGAGTGTACATTAGAATGCTTTGTAAGGTTAACCAGTCCTGTGTTGGAATATTGTAAGCAGTTTTTATCATATGTATATCTAAAACATTTAATTTATTTACACATTGAAACTAGCATAAGAATCCATTTTGTTCCCAGGAGGTTATTGTTTCCCTATATATTTTGTGAGGAAAGTTCTTAGTGATGGTAAATGGGGTTAAAAGGTCAAACCAAAGTTTTAGATCTATGTTTGCATTGATAAGTTTCCTAAAGGAATTGATGTAATGATTAATCAGTGTTGTTTTAGAAGGTTTTGTTATATTATATTGTATACTTATGCATAGTATGTACCAGGGTTTGTTTGATTTGTCTGCTATAAAATTTTTTTTAACAGATTAAATTCATTTGTTAATGTAGCCGTTGTTAATTCTTTCCAGTTGGCAAAATAATTTGGGTTTATCCAGTCTATTGTAGTTTTAAGCACAGATGCTTTTATATATGTTTCTATTTCTGGGAAGTTCAGTCCTCCTTGTTTCCAGGGTCTAATGTGATGAGTTAGAGCAACAATATTCTTTTTGGGATGCCATAAACATTTTATTAAACATGAGTTTATTTCTTTAAGAATGCATCTTTCAGGAATTAACTGTATTGCTAATGCTACATATAGTATTTTTGGCAATAAGACCATTTTAATTAATTGCAGTCTGTCTTCAAAAGTTAATGTAATTTTGTTCCACTTTTCTATATATTTTTTATTGTTTCGATAATGTTTTTATAACTTATTAATATTGTTTCATTTATATTTTTGCATAACACTATTCCTAAATAATTTAGTGTAAGTTCTTGTTTTCCTATGATGGATTTATCTGTAACTTGTAGTTCTTTTTTCTTATTTAAAAATAGAAATTTTGATTTTGATCTATTAAAGTGTAGACCTGAAATCTTATAAAATTTCTCCATTACTACTTCTAGCTCTCCTAATGACTCTCTGGAGTTTGATAGGGTTAATAAAATTTCATCATCAAAAAGTATTATTTTAGATGTGTACTGGTCATAGGCTTCTATTCCTTTTTATTATTGGATTATTGTGTATTATTTCTGCAAGTATTTCTATAGCCAAAGCAAATAAATTAGGAGAAAGGGGGCATCCTTGTTTAGTACCTTTTGTTATATGGATAAATTCTGAGGTGAAAGGACCTAATTTAATGTAGGCTAACTTATTAATATATATGTTTTTTAGTAATAAGATGAAGGGAGGAGGAAATTCAAATAATGCTAAAGTTTTAAATAGATATTCCCAGTTGATGGAATCAAAGGCCTTTTCTATGTCTAATACGTTTACAAGTGTTTTTCTATCTTCTTTACTCCCATAATCTATAAGAATAAGTATCCTTTTAATATTATCATGTGTGTGCCTGTTATAAAAAAAATCCAGTTTGATCATTATTAATTGTCTTTGAAAGTAGGATTTTCATTCTGTTAGCTAGTATTGACATGAATATTTTGTAATCATTATTCAGTAATGATATAGGTCTGTATGAGGTGCAAAGGTCTGATGGTTTATTATCTTTTAGAATTGGTGTTATGAGAGAATATTTCCATGAGGGTGGTATTTTTGCTTCTGATTGGACTTCTAGCAAAGTTTTATGAAAAAGGGAGATTACTGTTGAAGGGAAGAGTTTGTAAATTTCCTTAATTATACCATCTATTCCTGGAGCTTTGTTAGATTTACTTTCTTTTATATTGTCAACAATTTCTTTGTAGGATATAGGTATTTGTAGGTCTAGTTTTACGTTTTCGGGAATTTTTTTTATATTGATAAGGCTTTTATCTAAGTTTATTTGGTTGGTATCTAATTTTTTTTTTTTGTGAAGTGTTCCATATAATGGAACCAAAATGCTTCAAGGATGTCTCCTATATCTGATACTGTTTCCCTTTCTTTTCATGATGTATACTACTGTTATTTGCTTTAGATTGTATTTTAATTCTTGTAGATAAGTTATGTAGATATCTGGGGAAGGTAGCTAATGAGTTTATTTTTAATTTTTCCAAGGCTAGACAAGTTTTGTGTGTTAGAATTTCATTGTATTTTTATTTAATTCCTCTATTTCTTTTTTGACTTCTGGACAATTCTGTTTTTTTTTTTAAGTTTTGCTGTCAAGAGTCCGGTTTGCAAGTGTAATGATTCAGATTCCCACTCTCTAACTTTGTTTTTGTACCAGCTAAGGGTCTTGCCAAATAAATATGCTTTTAATGAGTCCCAAACCGTGACTCTACTGATTTCTGCTGTGTTATTAATTTCAAGACATAATTGTAGTTATGACAACATCCAGGGTCTGAATTCTTTAATTTTCATGATATGTGATGGAAATTCTATTGAGTATTAAAGGTTTAAACTCTATTTGGAGCTTCATTATCAGAGAGTCATGCTCTGAGAAGGGGCATGAAACTATTGAGAAGCTGAGGATTTTTGTTTGTAAATCTTGAACTACAAATAATTTGTTTGTTCTGGTTTGTGTTCCAAATATATGGTCTTTATGGGAAAATAAGGATTTATCATCTTTTACTTTAATAGTGTCAATTAAATGAAATTAATCAATCCATTTTTTAAGGATTTTGAAATAGTTGCTATGTGAAAAGACCGCTTGGTGGTTCCAGAAGCTTCTAAGGTACAATTAAAGTCTCTTCCCAGTATAAGATTTCCTTTATAACTGTTGGTAATAAAATCTAGGTGTTTTTAACCGTTCCTGCTCCAATTCCTGTGAACCAATATAGATTAGCTAAGGTCCATATTCTGTTATTAAATTTAATTATAACAAATGCTAGTAGACCTTCTTTGTCTTCATATTTATAAATAACTTTTGGAGTGATTAAGTTTTTCTTCCAGAGAATTGATACTCCTTTTGTCTTTGTTCTATAGGAGGATTGAGCTAATACTGTATAGTCCTTAGGGTTCCAAATAAAGCTATCAGTCTTAAAATGCGTTTCCTGGAGAAATACTACTTGTGCCTTATTTAGATTTAAATATTTTAGTAAGTTTGATCTTTTATTTGCATTATTTAAGCCATTAGTATTTAATGATAAGAATGTTAAATCCATTTCAAGTTATTGTTGGAAGACACTTTTTGCTTCTTTTTGTATTTTGATTATAGTAGTTATACCATATTCTCTGATGGATGTTATTTTTGTGTGTGTAAACTTGGGAGTGTAATTTAATGTTCTTTCTTTAAATATAAGTAGGGTAAAATTCTGGTCAGGCTTTAAAAAAAGTACTTCTATAAAACATTAATTCTAAAGTATCAAATACAAGTAAATATGAATTTCCCATTAAACATGGAATGAAAGTCATTCCTAATCCAATAGATAAAGATAGATCTGTTGGATTATCACTCATACCTTTAACCAACAATATCAACTGAGCTCCATATGTTAAATTATTATATGGAGAATTTTCTTAAAAGAGATATGAAATTCTATATTATTCTATTATTGTTCTATAGTATTTTATATATCAGGATGGAATGTTAGTAGTGTAAACAATTATTATGTTGACTTAGAAAATATCCAATATTTAGTTACCCTTAAGAGATCCCAAACATGTCAGATATGTCATTTTGGATAAATTAAATGCAACAGAGGAGCATACACTAAATAAGCCAACAACAAATAGATTATTACTAAAATAATTTGACTAAAAAGACTCTACAGGAGACAATGAGTGATTACCAATGAAATATGAATTTACTGTATATGTACTGTCTTCCTTTACTTTCCCACTCTTCAGCTCACCAACTTCAACTTACACTTATGAAAAGAAATGGCTTATCAGTGGTATCCTGACTCAGAGTAGAGGTGCCCTACATTCTAGTGTGCAGTGCTTTTACATATTTATAGATTTACAAAGCAGAGTCTAAGAATGAACTATGATCACCCTGACAATTTCCATCCTGCATAGGGCATCTCCTGCTTCCAGAATGGGCAATCACATCAGGTCTAGAATGAATGTGAAGGTACCTATATGGTAGTCAAGACTTAACTTCGGTAAGTATTAATCAAATATTATTTAGAGCATCTTAGAGAGTTCTCGGGCAGTTAGAATACTCTTAATCCTCTCCTTCCTTGACCAAAAACAGAGATTTCTCTTCCCTTTCTTTCCCAATCATTAGTGGACCGGAGTTCCGCTGTGGCGACCCCTAACCGGGAAAAGCCGAAAGACAAACAACAACAACTAATAAAAGAAATTCAGCAAACACAGGTAACCAGAAATAATATTCAGTAGTCCATCTTGTACATGACTCCCAATCCATTAAACAAGTCAGTGACTAACATCACTTTAGTAAACATTATAAAGACAAATTAGAAATAATTTCCTAGCTCTTTAATTTTTTTGATAAAGCAAAAAGTTAACAATAAGCTATTTTAACTAAAAGTATAAAGCATTTCAATTTTTCCTTCATGTATACATTTCTATTTATATTGTAGTGTCAATAGCTGTCTTTGAAATCTGTACAATACTTCTTCAAATCATTCCTTTTTCAATTCAGGTTTTGTTTTGTCAAAACAGCAATATTTCAAGGGCACAATTAATATTTAGACTGATGTTTCAAATAAATAATTTGTCAGTTGCCAATTGAGTTAGTTTAGAATGTATGGTTAGTGCAAATATAGCATGTTGCAAAAATAATATGTATTTTTTTGTGTGCTCTAGAGACTGTCATATGCAAGTGACATATATAATGTAGCATATATAGAGCAGATAGCTTATGGATTCAGGTTGTTAAAGTAAATTATGAATCCAAAAGAAATGAGCCAGCACGTGTTGTTCGCTCTACCAAAAACCAACTTTATTGTTGAAATAGTTTATAAACCCATAATTAAGCAAACCGGTTTCGGCTATAGGATAGCCTTTATCAATGCTATATTTCAAAATCAAGTCGGAAAACCCAACCCCCCCCATGAGTACCAAATTTATAGTGCTCATTTAAAGGGGCATGTACCATTAAAGCAGGAAAGGTCACAAAACATTAGGGAACATGAAAAAGTTTAGGGAAAAACAACATTTCTTCCCATATATATATATTTTACATAAATAAACCATACAAAATCTATATATTGTCATCAATCTGATTCAAATAAATATTGAAGTATTACATGAAACAACCTATCCCATTTGTATTGTATATAATTACAAATAAAGAGACAAAAATTGATAAATAAATGAATATGTAACTTCAATGAGAAATAGAATTTGTATGAAAATATTACATGTCCCTATAAAATAAAAATAGTCCCTTGACCAACCTGTTTCAGTAATAATTTAAACAAATACCTATATACCATGATATGACATATGGGAAACATCATAATGTATTGTAAATTGTACTAATAAATACAACCAATATTACAATATAACTATCCCTGAATAATAACTAATAGGACTTATGATTATATAGGAAAAAAACAAAAAAAGAAATGGTACATGACAAACATCCCTCCATAGGCATAATGATATAATAGTTCATGAGATAAACCTATTCTAAAATATTTAGTCCAGGTCTAAATAAACCACCCAATTTGGTTATCCACATATTTTCCATTCGATTGAGTTTTTGGTGCCATCCAGCTTTAAAACCCCTATGTAGAGTTATCTTATCTATGACAACAAACCTAAAAACTGCAGATGCATGTTCCAAAGTGTGTTTAAATAGGGCATTGGCAACACGTTTATTCTTAATTGAACTTAAATGTTCCCCTATTCTGAATTTCACTGGTCTCGACGTCTGTCCGACATAAAATGCAGAACAGGTACAGGTTGCCAAATAGACAACCCAATCCATACTGCAATTAGCAAAAACCCTTATTTCAAAAATTCTAGAGGTGTTTTTGCTAGAAAATTCTTTGGTTTGTTGCAAATGTTGGCAGGCCGTACAATGGCCACAAGGATAGCAGCCCTTTAGTAATTCACCAGTTAAAGTTCTTTGCTGTGGGGGGCTTGGAATGTATCTTTTATAGTGTGTAAAATGTGAATTCATATTTCTTCCCCACCGGTAGGAAAATTGACATTGTTCAGGCAACACGCTACTTAAAACATCATGTGACAAAAGAATGGCCCAATGTTGATTAATAAGATCTCTGAAGCGATTCGTATTAGTACCATAGGTTGTTACTAGACGTAAGGGTTGGTTGTTATTTTGCCTCATAAATTGCCTATCATCTGATTTATAACACAACAAATCCTGACGTGTCAATCTATTGGTTTGTCCTACAGCATTAGTTAGAAGTTGAGAGTCATAGCCCCGTTGTAAAAATCTGCGAGATAAATCTAGACTAGAATCCAAATAATCCTGATCCGATGAACAAATCCGTCTGATTCTCATAAATTGAGATTTTGGAATATTGCGGATGATGTGGCGTGGATGTGAACTATTGGCATGTAATAAAGTATTGTATTTAGGGAATTTTCTATATACAGTACTAGATAGAGTATTATCCGCAAGTTTTGAAACCTTAATATCCAAAAATACAATCTCTGAATGTTCAATGTTAACCGTGAACCGAATGCCAAAAGTGTTATTATTCAAATAATCCACAAACTGGATTAAACATTCCTTATTCCCACGCCACACCATCCAGCAATCGTCTAGATATCTACGCCAGATATCCAAATGTTGTAGAAATTTGTTATGGTTAACATCATATATGTACTTAACCTCATAATACCCCATGAACAAATCTGCATAGATGGGTGCAAAAGAAGCACCCATCGCAGTTCCCTTAATCTGCCAATAGGCCTTTCCTTGATAATAGAAAATGTTCTTTCGCAACACCAATTCAGTTAGTTTGATCAAAAAGTTGTTAAAGGCTAAGGAGTAAAGGTTGGATTGATATAACCAATAGGAAACCGCCAAAATACCCTGATCATGTGGGATACATGTATACAATGAAGCCACATCAAGTGTACAAAGTGGCCAATGAGATTCCAATTGAGAGTCATTGATGATATTAAGAAATTCGGTAGTGTCCTTAATATGGGACCTGATAAATGACAACAGCGGCTTCAGATAGAATGTCAAAAAAGCTGACAATGGTTCCGTTAAGGAACCTCTACCTGAAACGATAGGTCTGCCCGGAGGATGTAATGGATCTTTATGTATTTTTGGTAACATATATAGGTAACATATGTAGGTATTGGAGACTAGGCTCCTCCACCTTAAGTTGTGTACCTACCTGCTTCGTAATAGTACCCTGTTGAACCGACAATTCCAAAAAATCATAAAGTAAATTATGCTTATTAATCAGGCAGTTTCATTTAAATTCATAAGTAATTTGGGGACATTTCAGTTGAGTTTCCAGGAATGGTGTCGTCCAATGTGAGTAATTGAGTCCAGTTTTCCTCATAAACATATGTTACAATTCATTAAACTAAGCAGAGTCTAACATCTGTCTAATAATCGTTATAAAGACAAAGAATAGTAATTTCCTAGCTCTTCAAACTTTCTGATGTCGCAAAATGTTGACAGTAAGCTATTTTAACTGGAAGACTAAAACATTTCAATACTTCCTTGTGAATATATATTTTTACTTTTACTGTAGTGTCAAGAACTGTCTGAATTCTATGCATCACTTCACTTCTTTCAAGTCATTCATTTTACAGTTCAGATTATATTTTGTTAAAATGTCAATAACATTTCAAGGGTGTGTTTAATATTTAAACTGATACTTTAAATGAATAGCTGTCAGTTACCAAATGAGTTTGTGCAGAGTGTGAGGTAACTGCAAAGATAACATGTTACAAAAAGTAATATGCATCTTTTCATGTGCTCTAGAGACTGACAATTTCAAATAATATATCAAATATAACCTTTACAGTGCAGACAGCTTGTGAAATCAGCATGTTAAAGTACGTAGTACTTTTTAATCGAGCAGCTACATTTCAGTGCACATGTAGTTTGGGAACATTTCAGTTGTGTTTCCTGGAATATGTAATCCTGTGAGGATAAATCATAAAATATTTACAAATAATCCTATTATGTATTTATTTTACCTTGTTTAGGTTGTTTTTCATTTTAATAACTAAACAACATTACTTTTTCTTATTATTTGTTATCTGTGAGGCTAAATGCACTTTGCAGATTCACAGTGTCCTTAGAAATTGCAGCAATTGTTTACTGTTGCAATGACAACATAAATAGATTGTGAAGGAAGCTTCACTTCTCTTAACCAACAGTACATTTTCCCTCCTTTTTGTATGTATTTGTTAATACTAAAAGGAAATAATTCAAAGGACATATGTACATGAATGGAACATTTCAGAGTTAATCACGAACGTGTCCCCAATCCCAATAAGCATAACAGTGACTGTCATTAATCTAATAAATATTGTAATAACAATTAAGTTCACTGTTCCAATTAGTCTACCTTAAAACTAGATTATTTTAGACTATTATTTATCTATGTATAGATAGTGAGTTATTAACTATATACAGACTATATTAGTATAGTAAATAGGAGAGAATTTAGAAAGGGAGACAAGATGCAGTTACAATAAATAATGAGAAAAGAGAGAAAGAAAAGAGAAAATTAAGAGAAAATACACATATACTATGTATGTTGATTTACAGTATAAATATTTTATGGGCTATATAACCCTCCTTCTGTGAAAGAAAAGTACCCCGTTTTACATACGTGAGGTAATGTGAAAACTCTGTCTCATCTATTTTCAAAAAATATAAAGATTCCAGTAGTTAATTACCTTTGTTTTAAAATTCCAAGCAGTAAAATTGGTCCTTTAAAGTAATGTTAAAACCATTCATATCATAGTAGATGCTTTGAGAGATTTGGCTGTAACAGTATCGGTCTTTTGATCCTTCTTTTTGACATCAGTCCAGACATTTGTTTCTTTTGTTCTCTTGAGAGAAGGTGACATCCAGTCCATATCTTCTTAGTAGTGTAAACAATTATTATGTTTACTTATAAAATATCCAATATTTAGTTACCCTTAAGAGATCCCAAACATGTCAGTAATCACATTATTAGTTTTAATAAATGAAGAGGCTTCCTCTAAGTCAGTAAAAGTCCTCATATCATTGGCATACAGTATTCTTATCTTAGCTGGATATGCAAGTTGTGCCTTGATGTTATTTTGTTTCAGAAACTTTATCATTGGCCACACTTTTTCCTTTGTTCCATTATTCTAGACGAATAGTCAGGCTCTGTTTATATTTTAGAGGTACCTTCCACCAAGTAGATCTTAAAATCAGTTACTTGTCCACGTATGAAAGAAATTTGATAATTATTGACCTAGGAGGAGAGTTTGAGTTAGTGGCAGGTTTCCCAAGAGCTCTGTGTGCCATTTCAATGCCAAATGAAAGTCCTTCTTTTAAATTTAAAATGTCAGGGATCCAGCTTGATAAAAAGGAACGGAAAACAAAAACTCAAAAACTAGCAAACAAACTCTTAAAACGAAAGGAACAAAGGAACACAATGACAGCCGGCTAAATGAAATAAGTTAGTGCTATTTAATATGTCACACTTTCAGCTAGAACAATGCCTAGCCTTCCTCAGACAAACAGCTAAACAACTGTTGAAAATTCCTTTTAAACAATCAGGTGAATTACAACATCAATTAGCATGAGTTCATTGCCTAGACAACGAATGTTAAGACTAAAACTATGAATTTTAATAGTTAACATAAAAACAGGGAATAAAAATATTTAAATATACATTAAAAAAATGCAAATATTCTTAAAAATAAATGTATGTTACCTGTACATAACTCTGTGTGCAATAAAATAAATTAATTTAACTAGGTTCTCTTTAAATGTTGTTTCTTTAATAAATCTATTAAAACGCAAGCTTTACATTGGATATACCTAACCTCAAACTACATCTTGTGTTGTAAAAATATATATATAAATATATTCTAAAACATTAGATTTATGCCATAAAAAATACCTTATTGGGCATATTTAACAACATTATCTATCTACAGCCAAAAGCCTCAAAAGGCACTTAATCGAAATGTTGTCATTAATGCCTGGAAACTTATGTGCCCTTGTTCTAATCTGCCATTTCAGTTCTTCTACTTCCAACATGATTTGCCAAGGTCCCCCTCGACTGTTATCAACTCTCTCTTGCAACACTACAAATTTAAAAGCATGACTTGGAAATTCAGAACAATGTTTTGCCAGTGCATTGTTTAAATCTTTTTTACTTGTGGCATAGTAATGTTCGTATATTCTCTGCCTTAAACGTTGTTCCATCTTTCCAATATAAAATGCATTGCAAGAATTACATAATGCAACGTAAGTGACCCCTTTTGTTTCACAATTATGTTTACCAATTATTTTATAAGTTTTGTCATCCATAACTACTTGATTGTTAACCATGATATATTTGCATTGAGGACATGAGCCACATTTTAACATCCCATTAATTCTACCAGAATGAGATTTGTTATTGTTTTCCAGTAGGGCTTTCAAATTATGTCCACGTCTATATGTTATTTTAGGACTAAAGCCCAAAATTTTGGATAGTGTTCCATCATTTTTAATAATCTCCCAATTTTTGCTCAAGGCCTCCGTAACGGACAAATAATCCAAAGAATATGTGCATAAAAAACTAGTTGGATAACTCACATCACTAAAACTTTGGTTTGTGAGTTCCAGACCTACATTGTCTATTACATTGGATTCAACCTGAACTGAAGGACAATCTTGCTTTTTAAGTAAGGGCATAAACTGACCAATGTTACGTTTAAAAACAACTTCCCTCCTTATGTTATCAACTAGGTTGCTCAGATACCCTCTTTTAATGAACATGTCATAGAGGTGATTGCATTCTGACTCAAAATCTGAGTCATCAGAAATCATACGAGCAGCCCTGACCATCTGCCCTTTAACCACCGCTCTTTTTTGGTGGTAGGGGTGGTTACTAGTAAAATGTAGGAAGCTGTTCGAATACGTCGGTTTCCTATAGATGATACTTTTGTACCTACCATTACTTTTGTCATTAACTAATAAGATGTCCAAATAGTTAATTGAAGTTTCACCTATGCTATACGTAAACTTTAAGAAACTTGTAGAGTTGTAATTTTATCAATAAAAGTTGCAATCGTAGCCAATTCACCTTTCCAGATACAAAAAATGTCATCCTGGTACCTGGTGTACCAGGTGACGTTATTTTGAAATAATAGGTCCTTAAACAGCAAGTTATTCTCCCAATAAGCCATAGTGGCGTTAGCGAAGCTAGCGCCACATGGCGAACCCATTGCAACTCCAGATTTCTGCAGAAAGAACATACCTTCAAACATCATGAAGTTGTTAGTTAGAATCACTTCAAGTAACATCTCTATTAAATAAATGGTGTCATCATTTGCCTTTTTACTGTGTAAGAATTCCCTTACCCATTGTATTCCTAAACTCTGAGGGATGACTGTGTATAAATCTTTAACGTCTATAGTTAAAAAAATACACATCAGAATGGTATTACAAGGTGTTAATGGAAGTAAGGAAACTCCACGAGTCCTTGCAAATTTGTGGTTCACTCTCAATAAATGGTTTCAGCATGCTATCAACAAACTTTGCACATGCATATGTGATTGAACCACGGCCGTCTACTATTGGTCTAAAAGGAGGAGACTTAATGTCTTTATGGATTTTCGGAGAACCAAATAGTGCAGGTGTCTTGGGAGCTATCATTTTTAAGTAATGGTAAAGGCCCATATCTATGGAACCTCCAGAAGCAGGTCTTCCAAAGTGGACTTAATCTTCCTATAAGCTCCATTAACTTCATTCAAAGTTACTTGAATATAATTAGGAGTATTGAGATGTTCCATCAATCTATCTACATATGCACAATGATCCATAAATACTAAGCCTCCCCCCTTATCGGGCTTCATGACTCTGATGTTACAATCTTTAAGCAAATCAATAAATCCATGTTCCATCTTTGATATATTGGACTTAGCTGGATGAAACATGTGTGTACGTTTTTCCTTAATAGCCCAAAAATCAATTTCACACATTTGCTCAAAGGTACTTAAACCTGGATGCAGTGGAGGGTTAAAAACACTAGAGACTCTTAATGTATTAACCAAACTAGACATAGGGCCCATCAATAATTTAAGATTGAGCTTGCGAACAAAGATTTTTAAGTCCATTATTGTTTTGGTAATATCCAGGGACCTTCCAGGGACAAAAGATAGCCCCTTAGATAAAAAGTCAACCATGTCCTGCTGAATGTCTAAAGAGGTGTAATTATATATGGTAAAATCACCCTCATGACTTAAATACTTGAAGTAATTCCAACTAACAACTTCATGATGTTTGAAGGTATGTTCTTTTTGCAGAAATCTGGAGTTGCAATGGGTTCGCCATGTGGCGCTAGCTTCGCTAACGCCACTATGGCTTATTGGGAGAATAACTTCCTGTTTAAGGACCCATCATTTCAAAATAACGTCACCTGGTACACCAGGTACCAGGATGACATTTTTTGTATCTGGAAAGGTGAATTGGCTACAATTGCAACTTTTATTGATAAAATTAACAACTCTACAAGTTTCTTAAAGTTTACGTATAGCATAGGTGAAACTTCAATTAATTATTTGGACATCTTATTAGTTAATGACAAAAGTAATGGTAAGTACAAAAGTATCATCTATAGGAAACTGACGTATTCGAACAGCTTCGTACATTTTACTAGTAACCACCCCTACCACCAAAAAAGACCGGTGGTTAAAGGGCAGATGGTCAGGGCTGCTCGTATGATTTCTGATGACTCAGATTTTGAGTCAGAATGCGATCACCTCTATGACATGTTCATTAAAAGAGGGTATCCGAGCAACCTAGTTGTTAACATAAGGAGGGCAGTTGTTTTTAAGCGTAACATCGGTCAGTTTATGCCCTTACTTAAAAAGCAAGATTGTCCTTCAGTTCAGGTTGAATCCAATGTAATAGACAATGTAGGTCTGGAACCAAAGTTTTAGTGATGTGAGTTATCCAACTAGTTTTTTTATGCACATATTTTTGGATTATTTGTCCTTTAGGGAGGCCTTGAGCAAAAATTGGGAGATTATTAAAAATGATGGAACACTATCCAAAATTTTGGGCTTTAGTCCAAAAATAACATATAGACGTGGACATAATTTGAAGGCCCTTCTGGAAAACAATAACAAATCTCATTCTGGTAGAATTAATGGGATGTTTAAATGTGGCTCATGTCCTCAATGCAAATATATCATGGTTAACAATCAAGTAGTTATGGATGACAAAACTTATAAAATAATTGGTAAACATAATTGTGAAACAAAAGGGGTTACTTATGTTGCATTATGTAATTCTTGCAACGCATTTTATATTTGAAAGACGGAACAACGTTTAAGGCAGAGAATATACGAACATTACTATGCCATAAGTAAAAAAGATTTAAACAATGCACTGGCAAAACATTGTTCTGAATTTCCAAGTCATACTTTTAAATTTGTAGTGTTGCAACAGAGAGTGGATAACAGTCGAGGGGGACCTTGGCAAATCATGTTGGAAGTAGACGAACTGAAATGGCAGATTAGAACAAGGGCACATAAGTTTCCAGGCATTAATGACAACATTTCGATTAAGTGCCTTTTGAGGCTTTTGGCTGTAGATAGATAATGTTATTATTAAATATGCCCAATAAGGTATTTTTTATGGCATAAATCTAATTTTTTAGAATATATTTATATATTTTTTTACAACGCAAGATGTAGTTTGAGGTTAGGTATATCCAATGTAAAGCTTGTGTTTTAATAGATTTATTAAAGAAACAACATTTAAAGAGAACCTAGTTAAATTAATTTATTTTATTGCACACAGAGTTATGTACAGGTAACATACATTTATTTTTAAGAATATTTGTATTTTTTAATGTATATTTAAATATTTTTATTCCTTGTTTTTATGTTATTTCACTATTAAAATTCATAGTTTTAGTCTTAACATCTCTCGCTAAGGTGGGGTGTGGGTTCGTTGTCTAGGCAATGAACAACTCATGGTAATTGATATTGTAATTCACCTGATTGTTTAAAAGGAATTTTCAACGGTTGTTTAGCTGTTTGTCTGAGGAAGGCTAGGCATTGTTCTAGCTGAAAGTGAGACTTATATTAAATAGCACTAACTTATTTCATTTAGCCAGCTCTCATTGTGTTCCTTTCGTTTTAAGAGTTTGTTGGACAAAAAGGAAATAATATCCTCACCTTCTGTGTTTTCAGGTATTCCGAAAATCCTGATTTTATTTCTCCTCTCCCTATTTTCCAAGTCATCTACTTTATTAACCAACCGTTTTGTTTAAGAAGCAGTTCTTTCTATGTTTCCTCTTCCTTAAGTCTGCTTTCTAAGTCATTTAGAGAAACCTTTATTCCTGTTATCCTTGTCTGGTGGTGTAGCATTTCCTTGAGGGTGTCAGCCTGTTTTTGACTGCTTGTTTTAAGATTTTCCAGGTTCTCTTTAAAATCATCCATCTTCAAAGACAACTCCCGCAGGGTAGATGCCATCTGTTGTAGTTCCTTCTTTAAGGCAGCATCCTGGTGAGAATTCTTTGAGTTGCTCATTTTAACAAGTGAATATATTTCCAAGCTTTTTGACAGGAAATTATTTGTAAAACTTCACCGAAGTTTCTAATTATGTAAATTAGTCCTTTATCTCTAAGATTTTATACTTTGAAGGAAAAAAAAGAATATTTTTTCCTGTCTTATTTAACTAGTTATATGGAGCTCTAAAATACTGCTGCTTTCAGTTAGCCATTCAGGCTCCACCCCCCAAACATACATTGAACTTTATTTTTCATGTCTATCATTAACATCCTGCAGGCCATCAATTTGCTTATTATGCTGCACTCAACCTCTTCTCAGTTTTCCTTTGCTGCCATTTTTACTTGTTTTTAACCAAATTCCTAATAATCTTATCGTACTGTGACCCCATAAATAGGGACAAATTTGAACTGAAGTATGAGTGCAGCAGTAGTTAGCAGAGCTAGTTCTGTTCTTACATGACTTTGTTTTGTATCTTTTATTTGGAAACTTTTTTTAGCAATTCCAGGAGCATTTAGCTCTTGTTCTGGATTAGTAAAATAAATAAGAACTTATCTGCAAATTGTGTAGATTTTTCCTCCTCTTACTGCCAGTTATAACCTTGTTTGCTTGCTTGCTTTGTTTTCCAATTGGACCTTGACTTGTTCCCCTTTAAAAATCTAAAACTCTCTTGAAACCTTTCCCCCTCTTATTTTTGCCATCAGTCCTCCATATATCTCCATGATTAAATGAATAAGTTTGCTTTTGATACTTTATGTATCTTCAAGATTAAATGAAAATGTTTTCCTGAGAACTCTAATGTCTTCAAAGTTACTGCCCAGTGCATTCCATCATATACCTTCTCTGTGTTGAAGCTTAATCATGACACTGGTCTACCAATCCTTTCTGCATGTTGCTGATCATCAGTGTTTATATTTGTTGTCAAATGACTGGCTGTGCTCAACTCAACCACACTGGATTAGATCTTTTAACCTTGACTGCAATCCAGGCACTTTGTTTGAATTCCTGTGGAAAACATAATCTTGATTTAAAATTTATATTGGCCTATATGATAAAGAATGTGGGCGATACTGTACTTGAGGGCCTCACCAGATGCGCAGTAGCAGGCCCCACCCAAAACCCACCCCCGTGATATGTCATTCATGAATATGCATTCCCTTCAAATGTACAACAAAATGTAAAAAGAAAACAAGCACACTGACATGTAATATGACAATAAATATAACAGTAAACTGTTACCAACATCAGTAATTGACAGGTTTTATTGCACCATAACCAGCAAAGAAACAAAACATCAAACGTTGGCAGCAAAAAAAATTTCATCAGGCTTTTTACTGTCCAAACAAATGAAACCAAAAAAGATTCAGCAAAATCAAATGTTAGCAGCAAAAATACATGTCATCAGGCTTTTTACTGTGCGAGAGGTGTGGTTCTGACCATTGACTTAGGTCAACTGTATTAACACTAGGAAAGTGTATGTGTTATGGGTGTTTTGTCATTTTTTGCACGTTTGTAAATTCCTGAATTATAGTGTGTGCTGTTAAAATTTCAGGTTTTCTGATTAAATAGACTGAATGACCATAAAGTGAGATTTGCAAGACCGCTTACATTTAATTTACGTTAATATTCTCATATCATGTATGCACGAGCAAATTACATATGCAGACCAGGTTATCACTCAATTCACAACATGACCACTTCTGCGTGAAACAAACTGGTGAGGCCCTCAAGTACAATATTGCCAGGATTTGTTGGATCTTTTCCCTCCTTAAGAGTAAAGGTTAATACCACTGGCTTTTATAATTTTGGTATACTGCCCCATTACATTATTGAATAACACTTGCCATATTTGTATTACTTGTTGCCTGTCCAGCTTCCAAGCATCTGTTAGGGTACCATCCTTTTTTAGTAATTTCCCAGCTTTTTGCTTTTGAATCTGTTTAAATTCTAAACTTTCTCTAGGTATATCTGCGCTATAGGTATGTCTCTTTCTTCAGCTTCTCCATCCATCAATACTGGCAAATTTTCTTCTTCCAAAAAGTCTTCTGTAAGTTTTTTTTCTCTTTCTTTATCTGCCCATTCTTCCCTCTTTGAGTCCCCTAAATATTCCTAATATTCTCTCAGGGATCCTTATTATCTTATTTAGTTGGGGTCCATAAAGCTTTATAGTACCACTCGCTACTTTTTCCTGTCTTAATTTCTGGGCCAGTAACTGTTGCAGTTTAAGGGAGGTCTAGTAATATTTCTGTTTTACAGCTATTCTCTTAACATTCACTCACGGTGTCTAATCGCTTTTGGTGTCTAATCGCTTTTTTGTTTTCCCTTTCCAGTAAACAAACTCATGTTCTTCCCATTCAATCAATAAACCCTACAATTTCTGCTATTTTCACTTTTACCAAACCTTCCAGGTGTTCATTACCTACTTCCTAAGTATCTTTTGATTTTAGAAGCCACTAAATTTTTGAACTCTTGTTTCATTTGTTCCCATGCTTTCAGTATGCATACATTATTTTCTGACCTATCCAATAAGTAGCCAAGTTATTATTTTACACATTTTCTAAAATATTCCATATTTAGTAGCTATGTGGGAGGCACTAGTGGCTTTGCATTCTTTTAGATTCTTTTCTCTCTAATTGTGTTAAAATCTGATGCACTACCTGAAGTAGTGTGCATGAGAATCTCAACCTTTTTCATATAGGCATGCACCTGTGTTAACTTAACTCTAAATATACCTGCCCAGCTTCCATGTTAGTTGAAAAATAAGTGTATTCAGCTTTCCAAGATGGCTGTGCACTGATCAGCTGCTAAATTTCAGCTTTCCTGGTGTGAAAAAAAAGTAACTGTAAATAAAACAATTTTGTTCTCGTCAGTGTTGTAGAAAACATTTTGATATAATTTGCATATTATATAGTACACTATCTTCAGTGATTGTTGCATGCAAAAAAGATACTAAAGTAAACAGGTATTTTATGTTTTCTCCCTCTCTTCTAAAGATTCAAATATTCAAAAGAAACTTTGTTGTCATTTAGGTAACACAAGTGCTACAGAAATGAAATTTCAAGTGTCAGCTCTTACAGGAAAAAACAAACATAGACATAATAGGTATTAAAGAATAAATAACTATAATACAAAAGTATATGTCTAGATAGCTGACATATGCTTGTACACTATTTATATACACTGGACAACACTGCTCGATTAACACGTGAAAAGAAAAGTACACTATACACAGAGGTGAGATTGGGTGATATTGCACATAAGGAAGTGACTGGAATTGCATTTAAATGAGAATATATTAATTTTAGTGTGCAATAAGTAGAATTACTGTATGGAGAAAAAAAGGAAAAGAATGAGATCATAATCTATTATAGTTTTGATACATCCTGGTTACCATCTGCACTGAGTCTTATTGCAGATGGATAAAAACTAGTTCTAAGAAATGTAGGCATTAAAATGTAAAAAGAGATGAAAGGCTGGACAAAAGCACGTGTAAAGCCAATAGGTTGTAATCTTGAAATGTAAAAGTGCACTGATTATAATATGTGTAGAACTGAAATGTTTTCATTTACTTTTGCATAGTAGCATTGCCACCTATCCGGTATCTTTCTGACTACCCAGAAATTTGAATGTTAGTCTGGAAAGCAGTGTACAAACTCTGGTATTCTGTTTATCTGCACAAACAGAATGCCAGGGTTTGTAAAAAGCAGCCACGGAATAACTTTTCATTTAAAACGCATTGCTAAAGTGATGCGTTTAAAACTGGGGCCATTTAAAACGAGAGAAAAAAGGCAAAGGAAGGTATTCCACTCTGAGATGACGTAAGCATTTAGTCATAAAATAGGAGGGAGAGTGCTTCAGGTAGGTGGAGAGAGGCAGGGTTATAGAAAATGCAAGGGGGTGTGGCTTTGATCTGGTTTTCGCCACATAGAAAGGTGGCAAACATATTGCATAGGTGAATGTCTATATTAATGCCCTCGGCTTAATCTGACAGTTTTTTTGTGAATCTAAGTAGGATTTAAGAAATGAAATAACACAATGAAATAGTTTTCTTTAATCAAATAAGTTCTCAGTGCCAGATGAGAAATCTGGAGCAGAGGGCAGCTCTGCATTTTTTTATATTTTCATGGAAAAAAGCTGACTAAAGGTGAAGGCAATAAATCAAGAGGTCTGGACATTGTTTACTGAGAGAAATGTAAAATTGAAAGGAACAAGGGAAAGCAGTGTAGTAAAATAAAATTTGAAGTTATTGGAAATGAATAGGAGATGGCAGCTTTTCTGGTAACTACTTAATGCACTTACTAGAACAGTGTGCAATTTAGTGCTCTGGCTGTCTTTAAATAAAACTTTTTCTTAAGGCTAAAAGTTAATGTTTTCTGAAAATGTGCAAGTTGTTTTTCACATCTGGAAGGTGAATAAAGATAAGAACAGACAACATATAGTGTAAGTAGGAGCACAGGATGAGACATCCGTCTTAGCATGGATAACCTTAATTTTAGGTTAATACCTGTGGGGGGACAGTTGCTCTATTTAAGAGGGTTAAACTTCATTATTTGAAGATGTGCATAGTTTTCTGTGTGTTTTTAAGTTAATAGTTTGTCGGTTTCTTCAGGTGCTTTTTTGACGTTTTTCATTAAATCTTGTAAAATGTGACATAGTTTCAAATTGGTATGACAAAAAATGTGTAAAGGATTAACCTGCCAAACATTAGTGGATGCATGTAACACAAAAACTGTAAATAAACATTTAAAAAGGCTGTCATATTTAATAGGTGGGAATAATAACTTAACGTAATGGCTACACTAAACATGTTATTTTGGAATGTGAATGGCCTTGCAGGCATGGACAAAAAGAAGAGCATTGAATTGTGTTAAGAAATGCAGAGTGTAAATAGTAATGCTACAGGAGAAATATTTGGAAATAATTGTGCATGTGAATTCGATAAAAGGATTTCAGGGTGGTATTCAGCAGAATAGCAGGGACAAAGAAAAAGAGGAGTACTTACACTAATTGCCAGATGACCTCCAACAGTGATAGAACAGGAAAAAAGATAGTAATGGTAGAGTTATGGTGGTAACGGGCTACTGACAAGGGGGAGAATTACAGTGATATGTATTTATATTCCACCTAAAACTGGATTAGGAGCTTAAGAAAATTTTGGGAGAAATAATCAGATTTCAGCAGGGAGTTTGACTTATAGGTAAAAATTGATTTGCAACAGTGATTGTATATCTGGGGGACCTATAAGAAAAATATAACAAAAGGGGGTAGGTTTGGTTTCTGAAGAAATTTATAAAAATGTTTGGTATGGAAGACATGAATTCAGTAGCAGGACCTTGTAGAGAATTTACATATTCTTCCCCAAGGTACATGTGCATCTAATTGAAAGCTCCAACACACATCCAGTAACTCTTTCAGATCATGCGCTATAACAACTAGGATAAAAATACAGGCTAATGAAGTAAAAATGAGAAATGATCACTTTACACCCTACCTGTTAAAAAAGAGGAATTTAAGGAATGAGTATTTGAAATTATTCAATAGTTATGAAAGAAAGAAAGTTCTTCACAAGTTATAGCTAGTGAGTGGGATAAAATGAAAGTGGAGTTTAAATAGAGGGAGAAATAAAAGAAAAAGATGTGTTTAAGTAACAATTATTTAGAGGGGCTGACAAAGGTTTAAGCATTGCAAAATAAGGGAGATCTCGCAGAACAATAAGAGAGACAAATACAGAGCACTAAGGGGACAATAAAGGAATATCTGGATAATATGCATTACTTTAGAAAGTTTGCTGTTAAGCAACTTTTTTTTGATAACTCTTGACCGCAAAAACCTTTGCACAATAACTTGGGCAACAGAAAGTAGAACTAGTTGTTGCTAAACATAGGGAACCTATAACAGAAAAAGAAAAAAAAAAACAAAGATCCTGAAGAGATATTAGAAATATTTTTAAATTTTATGAACATTTGTATAAAGTAGAGGAATGTGGAAAATCAAGAAAAAATACAAATGGAAATATGTATGGAAGACTTGGGTATGCCAGGGTTAGAGTTATGTGAGGTTCAACAGTTATGTTAGATAGTTGGGAGATAAGGTAAAAATGGTGATGTATATTGATGTATCAATCTGCAGGAAAGTCTCCAGGATAGATGGTATTCCTGTGAAAGTTTGGAAGCTAGGAGGGAAGAAAGTGGTAACAATCTGGAAGGTTTTGTTTAACAGTATTTTAAAAGCAGGGGACACACCAACATCCTAGAAGAAAGCTATGATAATTGTAAGACAGTAAAGACCTATAAGATCCAGCTTCATATAGGCCCATTTTAATTTTAAATCATGATTATAAAGTAGCTAAAAGAATGGCAGAGATGTTGCCAAAATTAATATATATGGATCACTGTGGTTTTGTGGAGGGGAGGCAAACATTTGACAACATTAATGGAACAATGATGATCCAGAGAGAAGCAGAATGTAAGAAAATACGGCTGCTGTTGCTGGAGCTGGAGCTTGATGCAGGGAAAGCATTCAAGAGTATGCTGGGGGTTTATGAGTAGAGCAATGGAATCATTTACATTCCCTGATACAGTAATAAGGTTAATTAGGAGAATATATGAGGAATTTGAGGCAGAAATTAAAGTGGGAGGGCTCCTCTCTGGTAAGTTGTTTCTGAACAGAGGAAACAGGCAGGGGTGTCCTCTTTCCCCTTTGTTCTTCGCATTATATTTAGAGGCATTGGCAAAAAAATAAATAAAGGCCTTAGAAATTCAAGGATATAATTGCTATGATGATCAAGAAATGTTGGCTTTATTTGCAGACAGTTTTATTTTGTACCTGATAAAACCAGGAAAGAACATTTCAGTGTTGTGGAACATTCTGAGGCAGTTTCAACTCCTTCCAGGATGTAAAATTAATGAGAGCAAAACAAAGCCTATAGCTGTAACTTATGTACCTTATTGAAGTATTTAGGTTTATGGCAGCTAAGGACATGTGGTGGTAAAGTGCATAAATAAATAGCAAAGGGTTTTACCTTTTTAGTCTTGAGTCAAGAATAATGCTGTAGGATGTGCAAAGTACTGGTTTATTCCATAAACAGCACTGGGAGATTGCCTTCACAAAATTTCAGATCAGTCTCCCAGAACAAAGAAAACTGCATTATTTTGTACTTTTTCCTATCAATTTCATGCATGCAAAACTCTGACGTTACATAGCTTTTAACAAGTCAATGTATTTTAAAATATTATATGCTCTCGTGATCCTCACTTAGAGCTTCACTTGAATACTTGACAATATACCTTTTTGAAACACAGACCAGACCGTCTGACCTAAGAATCTTATCCTTTGACCTTGTTGCATTCAGTAGCAGTACACGCTATCTTTACAGACATCCTTGCAATGACCCAGCCTGAGAAGGCCAGAGCTTACAAAAGATTCCTGACATACTGTTTTTCTTTCTTTCCTCCATTAACATTGTGAAACCAGACTCTTAAACATAGTAACACCCCTTAACTCCTTCAGCACTTAACTTTGCCTTCAGTTATCTGTCAGTACACTATAATTTGCTAAAGAGAATGCAGTTATAAGGCATTTGAAATATAAAGCTACAACCTATGTGAAACTATATTTTGCATAATCATGCATCCATATTACATTTTTTACATAAACATTTTATTTGACACATTTGTGAAGAAACTGCAAGTTAATATGCATTTTGTGAAGAATAATCATGAGACAATGTATTTTTCCATAACCGTGGGAAGAGACTAAACAAAATATAATATAAAAACAGACTGGAAGCTCTTGTTTATGGATATGGATAGCAAGGTAAAAGCATTGAAAATGTTTTAGTCCCGTTAATTTTAAATACAGTTCAAGCATATTTTTGTCAACTGGAGGAGAAATTGTGGACAGTAATTAATAAAGAATTGAAGGATTTTATCTAGGAGAAGAAGAGGGCAAGGGTCAAGTGCGATAAATTGATCCTTCCAGCAATAAAACAAGGAGGTTTAGGATTACCTGATTTGAAGAGATGTTTTGGAGCTACGCGTTTAAGGTTTGCATACATAGCACACACAGAAAACTATAATTCATAGTGGAAAGGGATGATGATGAAGTAGGGGGGGAGTTCAAGAAATAAGGCAAGAGTGAGATTTTGGGTGCCGATCCCTAAGGAGAATAACAGCAACCATACAGAATATTATATTCATGAAAGTTAAGCCAACACAAGAACAAATGTTCTGTTAACACAGATGACTGCAATTATGGGTACAGAGAATAGGCAGGAAGGGGCTGGAATTTACTGGAGAAAACTAGTAAAGGAACCAAGGTATTTGGAACAAATTACTAGAGAAAGTTAAAATAGTGTGAAGAGGAAAAGAAGGCATTTGGACTGCAGCGGCTAGAGACTGGCTTCCCTGTCAGGAATTGGTATAGGCAAAGAGAAAGGGATAGGGAAGTCCTGTGTGAAAGACCTGCACTGATAAGAGTTTTTAGTTGAATTTAGAACAGAAGCTGTTGGTAAAAAGGATAATTAGTAGGGCATGTGAAATATTTCACAATAACTATAGGAATCCGTCAGAGGAGCTTAGAGAGGATTGGGAAGGGAGATTGGATACGCAGTTCACAAGGAAACAAGGGGGGAAATGTATGGCTTCCAAACATGCAACAAAGTCTGGACAATATAGAATTTATCCTTGGAAGTATTTGCATGGGTGTTTTAATGCTCCAAGCAGACTCCAAAGAATTTTTCCTTGGGCAAATGATAAATGTTGGAGATGTGATGGGGGAAGAAAAAGGTAACTGGGAACATATATTTTGTGAGTCTGTTGAGTTGGCAGACTTTAAAAATTCCCTACATGGTATTCTTTCAGAAATGTTAGGTGAGTAAATGTGTGTAAGTAAGGAAGATAATTTTTTGAGCTGGGGTGCAGGATCTGAATTGCTTAAACGTAGTAAGGCCTTAAGTTCAATTCTGGGGACTACCAAAACATAATTATTATAAAGGGGAAAGTAAAGTCTAAGCAAACTTTATTTGATGTAGTAAATGTAACAGAGATAAAATAACTGGAAGTGGGTTCTTTAGAAAAGGGTATGAGCAAATTACATAGAAAAAAATGAAATTATGGGAAAAGTACTTGCAGAATAATGTTTTGGAAGGATAGTGAGTTTTAAGGGAAGGCAGAAATTATCAGTTTATGTAATGTTGGATTGATGATTGTATAAAACAATATATGTGTTGTATAATGTTTGTAACATGTTAACGGGGTTTGTTTGTTTTTATGTAAATGTATGTTTGCCCATGTCTTAAGTGATAATTCAATAAAGTTGTTAAAAATGTGTATTCCGCATTCCTCCCTGGCTCCACTGCTATACTTTCCATCCCAAATAGTCTAAAGTTTGTGCCTAAAAACCTTCTTTTGTGATGTATGATTTTATTTGTAACATCATATGCTCCGATCTATCTCATACACAGTAAGCTTATTTACCTGATTCAGTATTCTCCACAATTCCCCTTGCTCTGTCATGGGAGTAATATATATATTTGCAAATGTGCATTTGTTGTCCATCCGCTAGCCTGTTATCAACCCATGTTTTGCTTTATTTATTTTCTTCTACTTCAATTACTATGGATGCTCCCTTTGATACTAGAATAATTACCCCTCTTTTCTGCTTGCATAGTGCCCTTCTCTGAATGCATTCGGGTTAGTTTAGTATGTTCATGCTGAACGATACGAGTATCCTGAATCATAATTAAAGTTGCTGATTTTCCTAAGATACAGTAGCGCTGCATTCCCTTTAACAGAAGCAGTGAGACCATTTACATTCTATGACAATATTCTAAGTTTTGCCATTATTTTAATATTACCATAAAAATCCATTGTTGTTGATGCCAAAGTTTTATTTCTCCTTTTTCAATGATGTCTTTTTTTTTGTTCAGTCCAGGCAGGCAGTTATATACACTTGTGTTTGCACTGTATATGAAATCATTTAACGCCTGCATGTTAAACTTAATTGTTGAACACCTCCACCATATTCCTGCCTCTACCATTTTCTCTACCCACTACCAGTCCAAGCCAGTTATTTCATACATTACACCTGTCAGCTTTCTTCCTGACTCCCATATAGGACCATAATGCATGCTGCCGTAAGTCCATTTTATGTTCATTTTCAGACTGTTCTTAATTTTGCTTAACTACATCTACTATCCCCTTTGTCTGTTCATTTACTACCTTTATTTAGCTTTCTTTCATTTTTGTGTACTCATTTGATGATACATTTTTTACTTTCACAATCCTTTCCTAGTCTCTTATGACATCTAAGCAACTAGCAGTTACTATTTGTAGTCGCTCTGGACTCATCCTGACTAGTCACCTTATCTGCTAGTATTGCTCCTTTAAATCATTTCAGTTTTTTGTATTACATTACAGTCTGATCATTGCCTTTTAAGAGCTTGTAAAGCATTAATTGGGTCTTTCCTATTCAGCTCTGTGTCTCACTCTGTCTAGATGCACACATTTGGTATTCTAATGAGTTTTACTATATCTGAGTGATGCAATGTATAATTCTAGTCTTCAGCTTATCAAATTGCAGATCTCTCCTGCCAGATCCTCCCTGACTAAAATATCTCCTCTTCTTCATTAGCTTTGTTTCAAACCACAACACAGGACTCCAGGAGACGCTAAGTAGATTAAGCCCTTTTGTTCTTTTTAAATCAAAAACTTCATCAGAATAGTACTCGTTTATGAGCAGTTGACTATCCAGTTTATTGCAAAATAGCAATTTAGCAAGAGAACTGATTAAAGCCAACATTTTAACATGAAGAAATCAAGCATTAAGCTAAATTTTGACTATTTACAGTATTATTTTTATAACATTCTAATTTTTAAGATTATAAAACAAACCATTTTTGCCTTGCATTAACCTTCTGCAGTGCACTTTTAACCACCGATCAGGATTTATAAATTAAAGTTCTCCTCCTTTTGTTGTATTTACTTCTAGTGCAGGTAGTTGCCATTTGCCCAGTGGCACACTCATTTTCCTTGTCATTGGATGTACCTCATTTTCTGTCTTCCATTCCATTCCATGCATAAATATAATGAGTAATAAGTAATAAATAGTTTATTAATAAGTAAACAGTGCGTAGCACTTATATGTATACATGTTTGAATTTTTCTACAATTAAAAGTGCTTAAAACATCTTAATAATTTAATATTTTAATGTGTTGAACCCTCCTATTAGAAAGAAGAGAGCTTTTATGGCAACTAAGAACGAATGCCTGTAGGCCTCCAGGCATAAACGAGATGTGTTCGTTGAAATGCATTTTAAGATTGAAAAATCTGGATAGATAAAACTTGGACAGATGAAATCCAGACAGATGAGAGTCTTTATGTTCAACACATTAAAACATTAAATTAAGATGTTTTAAGTACTTTTAATCGTAGAAAAATTCAAATATATATACATATAAGTGCCACGCACTGTTTACTTATTAATCAACTATTTATTACTTATTACTCAGTATATTTATTTATTTATTTATTTACTTATTCATTAAGACACAATGTAATATAAAGTTAACATAACATAACATAATACAATACAAAATAATTATGAGTGATTAATTATTAATAATTATTAACATTTATGTATTCGAATATACAAAGTTATAATGATATTTATATAGACAAATTTAGGCACACAAGTTGTTAATTATGATATTGAAAGAACGTGTGCATTAGTATTTAGATTTTTAGATCCCTAAATACATTAACATCTATTTATCAAAGTTTCAAACATTATAGATAAACATAAGAAACAAAAAATAAAAACTCAATACTTAATCAAATATCAAAAATTTAATTTTATTTTAACAATTAAATAATTTTAATAATTAAATTAAATTATTTTAAGGAATAAATGAATTGATGGTAATTCACATAGGTACCAGTGCAGGAGGTACCTAAAAAGAATGTAAATGGATATAAGACTCCGTATATTCTACGTCCGAATATTCATGAAGTATCTCAGTAGACTTCATTAAATAAGGGAAAACAGTAACAATAGAGTCTAGGGTAGAAACGGGTGCTTTAAAACAGTACACATACGTTATTTAAAACGAAATAGTGGCCGATCGTTGTATTAAAAATATTAAAAATAATAAAACAAAACACAACAGTAAATTGAATATGATAGAATTTTATAAATGTATATTTAAAACATTCCAAAACATATTTAAAATATGTTTTGATATATGTCAATAAAATATATAATTTTATAAAGCGCGATGTCATATGTACGATGCATTTGTAGTTTAAATAATTTTAAATGAATGTCAAGCAACAACAAGCTCAATTAATGTTTAAGGATTTAACTAGAATATAAAAGACACACACGCAGAGTGTATATATATTTTTTGGTGTCACTTTAAGGACTAGTTTATTTAAACATTGATTAATTAATGAACTAATTGAATTAAGTGCATATATAAATGTATTTTAACTCGGGGCGGTTTGTTTTCTGATGAAGTTGGGGCAGGAGCCCTGACGAAAAATGTATGTTTAGCAATCGCATTTTAAGTTTTAAATAAATAAATCGAGTTTGCCTTGAAAGAGGATATCAGCGTGGTTACTGCAATTTACAACTTGTGGCATTTGGTATCGGACACTTCAGCGGTGTCGAGTTTTTTGGTGGAGAAGTTTTGTACATTTTCGTAATTTTCCATCCAGTGCTGAAGGTTCCTTTTGAGTAGGGTCAGGGATGAACTTTGCTTCACGTAGATGGGGAGATTATTTCATAGCACAGGGATCCTTTAAGATACATATTGGTCCCTCCAACAGGTACTGTTTATGTTGCAGAAGTAGTTTGGGTCCTTGGATTTAGTATCTCTGGTGGTGGTTGTCTTGTAGATGTGCAAGAGATCCATCAGAGATGAATCCGAGGGCACCTTATCTGCTAGGAATAGATTGCCTATCACTAACATGAAGGAGACTGAGTACAGAGATAGGACCTTAAGGCAGTCTGTGTAGGACAGGGTATTCATACCCTGGATTCTTTAGTGAAGAACCTTTGAGGGCATTCCAACTGTTCCAAGTGCCTGGCTAAGAACATGTCAAAGGGGGCATTGTACTTAATGATGGGACTGATAAGGACTGAGTAGAGTGGCACAATTACTTCTTTGGACCTGAATGCCATACCCTTGCTAATGAGTTGGATGACATAGAATGATTTTCTTTCTGTCTCGGCTACGTGTTGGTTGAACACAGGATTGCCGTCTGCATATGTTCCCATATCTCTGTCAGGTCAACTCTTAGGGATGTTTTTGTTTTACCAGTGAAGTAATTAGCTTGAGTGGATGCTTTCCCAAAGGGCACTATAATGCATTTTTTTCATTAAGTTTTAATCTGTGGCTTTCACAGCTGCCATTTATTTTGTGATAGACTCTTGTAGAAAGTTGTTGTCGTGGGTGGAGTCTATGATAGCTTCCAGTTTACAGTCATCTGCGAACTTGGTGAGCCAGAGGCCTTTGACATTAGCAGGTTTGTGCTCATTTTAGCACAGCTGCTCAAATGTTGGTGACTAGCCACAGATCTGCAGTGTATCTAAGTGAAATCCAAAGCATCTGTTGATTTCTGCTAAGAGTAAGTATCTGTTTATCCTGTATTACACTTTTAATCTGTTATTTGCTGTTTTTTAAGGTGTTGCTGCTTATTTTGATAACTGTTTTTGCTACACTTTTTAGCTTAGAATAGACTTGATTCAGACTTGCTGAATCCACTTTGTTTGGCATTATTTGAGCACTAAATCCAGCTATCCTTCACATGAGGGCCCCCCTGTACCCTCGTGGCAGAAAAGTGTAACCAAGGACCCATCTGAGTGGTGATTGTTGGAGTAAGGCTCAGTACTGAGCATAACTATTGGTTAGCTTGTTTAAAAAGTGTTTAACTTCACTTATATTTAAGCAGCGGGTTTGCACTCATTTTAGCAGAGCTGCTCAGAGGTTGGTGACTAGCCACAGATCTGCAGTGTATCCAAACGAAATCCAAAGCATCAGTTGGTATCTGTTAAGAATCAAGCATCTGTTTATCCTACTTTGCACTTTTAATCTATTTGTTGTTTTTTACTGTGCTGATGCTTATTTTTGTAACAGTTTTTGCTGCATTTCGTAGCGCAGCATAAGACTTGATTCAGACTTGCTGAATCCAGTCTGTTATTATCTGAACACTAAATCCAGCTATGCTTCATAAGAGGGACCCCTCTGCACCTTTGTGGCAGAAGACTGTAGCCAAGGACCCATCTGAGTGGAGATTGTTGGAGTAAGGCTAGTACTGAGTATTACTATTAGGTCGCTTGTTTAAAAAGTGTTTAACTTGGCTTATATTTAAGCTCAGCGTTTGTACACAGCTGTGCATCGTTCAGCATGGGTTAGTACCACCAATTATAGACTCAAAGGTTTCAAAACACAAATTTTCACTTAGGGACTTGCTTGTGTACTCTCCGAGGCTTCTCTGCCCAGAGATCAACTTAGCTGCACATTTTATGGTATTACTGCAGGTCTCCACCCCAACAATCTTCCATAGTATTGTTCATTATTATTAGTCCTTCAACGGAACCTGATCCATGTAGTTCACTCCCCACTACTTGCCTCTGAATATTGCTAACATAATGAATGGACAGTTTACCAACGTTTTTCCCACAAATCTGATTGACATGGGCTTCTTGAGGCAATTTAGCAATTGCTTCATGTATACTGACAACCTATTACTCCTAAAACATTCAAATTCCTCGTGAGAGATGTGTCTGTACTTTGAATGTCAGATCTATGCTCTCTTGCTCACAACACATCAAAACAGACTCTAAACAGGTTGTCAGCACACACACTTCACGTCTTAAACCAACCAGTCACATAACACATAAACCAACATACGTGGAGGTACTCTCCAGAAGTATACCTAAAGAGCAGAAACCTCCCAAGTGCAAACAGTCTACACAGGTTCATAACCCAGAGACTGCTTATGCTCTGGAATAGACTTCCCATACATGTCAAGCAGAGCACCTCACTGGCCCTCTTCAGGAAAAATTTTGATGAGTGGATGGGACATAGAAAGTTCACTCCGGGATCACTCCACTGGCTCTAGTTGATACAAGCACTGGGAACTAACGTCTGGCGGAATGATGCCAGGGCACTTCTATGGGCTAGGCTTGTAAAGGCTCCAGGGTCATTAGCCTAGTAAACAACTATGTACCTATAATACAGTCCTCAGCAGAATCCACTACACACACACACACACATCAGTATCTGAGCCAACAGGCCCTAAGGCAGAACACCTCAAAACCAAATGTCTTTGTTATAGACGATTCTATCGTGACACACACACATGTCCCACTCACCAGGGTGGACAAGGAGAATGTTATGGTTAGCTGCCTGTTGGGTGCTAGGATCTGCCAAATCACACATGCACTCAAGTCTGTCAACAAGCAGTACTGTTATGACTGTGTCATAGTCCTTGTTGGAGTGAACAACTTGAGACGTACCTCACTAGACTGTATGAAGAGGAACATGACTGAGCTCTCTGATTGTGTGTCCCAGGCAGGTATGTCCCTAGCCTCACCTTCACCTAGGATGATGTCACACTACAGACTAACAGTTGGCTTAGTTTCTTTTGCCAGTCCAGGGGGATCCAATACCTGTCAGCGTGGGATGATATGGCAGAAAGACCACGCTGTTTTTCCAGAGATGGTCTTCACCTGTCTCCTCTTGGCTTTCAGTTACTGGCAAAGGTACTTGCCTTCCCCATAGTGCCTTTTTTTAGGCAATATCATAAGAACAAAATTCCTAACTTAAAAATATCCTCTAAAGACAAACTCAAGGCTTTTCTGCTAAAAGCTGGGAGTCTAAATCAGAAATTGCACTCATTGGAAGCACTCCTTACTCTGGAAGATGTTGATGTTTGTGCAATTACTGAAACATGGTTCAAGGCCACAAAAAGTACCCCAGCCATGTAAGACTACAATGCCTTCCACATGTTCAGACTGCAAAGCAAACGTGAAAGAATCAAAGGCGGAGGAGTATTAATCTTCATCAATGATAAATACACCTCACGACTGGTTAGAACGATACCTGAGAGTTACTCCAAGTACAACTAACTGTAGGTAAGCCCCCCCCCCCACGTCATTGTTAGTTATAGGTCCTCCACCATGAACCTGTCCATGAGAACTGAGTCCCCACTAGGGACTAACTGTGAGTTACAGTCTTACTTGTAATTGTCTCTGTCCATGAGAACTGTGAGGCCCTACTAGGGAACATTACTAAACCAATGTACATAAGATATATTACCACTTTGTTTTTATATATTCTAATTGTTTTCCAACTTCTGGTGTAACCTTTGTATGTCTGTCCATGAGAAGTGTGAGTCTCTACTAGGGAACACTTGTAAACCAATGTACATAAGGTATATTACCACTTTTTTATATATTCTAATTGTTTTCTAACTTTTTGTGTAACCTTTTGTATGTTTGACTATGTGGAGCTTTTCTCCCCGAGCCTCCACTGAAAATGGACATGTATCCAGTCGGACTATCCCAGTAAACAAATGTAAAATAAATAAAATAAAATGAACCATGATAACCAGACTGCCTACCTGGACCTACTTGAGTCACTGACAATACAGCCACTCTGGTTATTGGTGACTTCAGCTATCCTTCCATCAACTGGGAATCGTATACAACTACAAACATGCTTGCCCAAAAGTTCCTGGACTTTAACTCAAATGCCCTGGTCCAGATAGTTTGCATCCCCACAAGTTGCACAAAGGTCCTTGACCTGGTACTCATCCACATGGGAGGTTGCTGCACTACACCTTGTGTGGGGTCCTTTCTGGTAAAATCTGGTCATAAATCAGTCTTGTTTGAGGTAACCAGCATACCTGATCCTCTTCCCCCCAATCAGGAGCAATCAAGTTAAAAAACTTCACCAAAGCAAACTATAGCCTCCTAACTGATGGCATTAATAGTTTCAAACCCCCTGTTCCCACTGACTACAAGGAAGCCTATACTGAGGTGTACACCAATGCCCTGTTTAAACACCTATACAAATGTATTGATTCAGACTTACCTTGAAGGATCAAAACAAGGTCCTCAAGAAAAAAAGCCACACTAGTGGACATCCAGTATAAATAGGCTATAAAAATAAGAGGAAGAAAATGCTGCACAAAAGCAAAGGGGGACGATCTCAGCAGTGGAAGAACACCCTCCACAGCTTGAACAGGCAAATTAGACATCATGTAAAATCCTCTAAAACTAACTATGAAACAAAATTAGCATCCACAGCTAACGGTAACCATAAGGCCCATATTTGCTCAGAGTTGGTAGTAGATGATAGCACCCTCACTTATCTTGAAGAAATAACCAGACTGCTAACAGATAGGTTCAGCAAAAATTTCACCCCCCCCCCGTCCCCACCAATCACATCTCATAGCTTAGCTATCACCAGTCCTCCACCTAGTATCTCCAAAGAGCAGGTCATAACTGCACTCTCCAAGGCCAAAAACACAGCCTCTATGGGCCCTGACAACATCCTAGGCTGCATCTTAAATGGTTTAAAACATGAGTTGGCTGAACCATTGGGTACCCACTTCAACCACAGCCTAAGCACTGGCTTTGTCCCAACCAAATGAAAAATGGCAACCATTATCCCCTTACACAAAGGGGGGGGGGCCCATCAACCAATCCGGGAACTATAGACCCATAAACCTAACCAGCTTTATCTGCAAGGCCATGGAGAGAATCATCATGGACCACAGGAGACCTTCAAACTCTTGGCCTGACATAGTTTGTTTTTTTTCAAGGGAAGGTCATGCCTGTTAAATCTAGTAGATTTATTTAAGAATGTCACCAAAGCAGTGAATAAAAGCAAATCAGTGCATACAGCCTATCTAGACTTAGCCAAGGCCTTGCCATAATCCCCCACTCTGGCATTGTTGAGAAACTCAACCAGCTGGGGATCAAACCATATGCCATTAGGTAGGTGGCCAACTGGCTCACTGATGGAACGCACACAGTCAAAGTTGGAGATTCCACCTCTACCAGCATAACTGTCACTACTGGTGTTCCACAGGGATCGGTGCTGGATCCTATACTGTTTGGGATCTATTTCTCAAAAGTTCAGGAAAAAGTAGATTGCCTGTGGCTGGCAAAATTTACTGATGACTGCAAACTGGGAGCAGTCATTGAATCCCTGAATGACGTCTACATACTACATAATGGGCTTACGCAGACAAATGATTGGTGTTGAAGCCATGGTCTTAAACTCAATGCAAAAAAAAAAATGCATCTTCATCCCTTTCTGCAAGAAGATGCCCCTGCAAATTATGATATCAGCAATGACAGCCGAAGTTCAAATTCATTGGTGAGAGATTTGGGAACACTGGTTGACAGTTGCCCCAAGTTTGATCAGCATGTGTCCACAGTGGTGAGGAAGATCTTCTGCTTTGCTTATCTCATAAGTAAAGGCATAGCATCCAGAGAGAAGGAGGTTATAACACCACTGTACTCGTCCCTCATCAGACCAATAATAGAATACAATGCTCCCTTTTGTGTGTACCTCACTAGATACCTGCAGCCATTGGAGAGATCTTAGAGGTTTCTCACCAAGAAAATTTAGGGTCTTCAGTACATGTCCTATGTGGACAGACTAAAATCACTGTCACTGTACTCTGTGTAGTATAGACTGCTTAGAAGCAACCTGTGCCTGTCCTACAGTGCAGTCTCGGACCCTGCCCTAATGGAATTGCTACACATGTGCAAGTCAAGTGGGACAAGACTCACTCAGTCTAATGACCTTAACCTAGCTAACAACATAAACAAAACATGCTGGAGAGACAGATATGTCCCCCAAAGGTTGCCAGTCATCTGGAATAAACTTCCAATTCATGTTAAAACAGAGCTGCTGTATGACCCTATTTAAGCGTAATTTGGATATCTGGATGGGAAACCACAAATTTACCCCGGGGGTTGCACTTGTTTCCCTCCTTGATAGGGCAGGTGGTGCTGGTTACAGATGTACGTGCAAATATAGTCTGTATCTCCTGATCTATAAGGAAACAAGGGTATAACATAGCTAGGCTTGTAAGGACCCCCAGGGCCATTAGCCTATTAACCTCCTGTAATCCTATGACTTCCGAGAAGGAGATGCCAAACAGGAGTGGGCCCAACACAGAACCCTGAGGTACTCTGTTGGTGACCAGTCCCTTGCTGGAGGTGGTGTCACTGATACTGACTTCTTGGGTCCTATCTGTGAGTCAGCTGGCAATCTCATTGAGTTATGTAGGGATTTATACGTAGTTCTGAGAGACTGTCAATACCTGAGTGGGGTATTGTATTGAATGCCTTGGCCAGGTTAAGGTAGGTGATATGCACCATTTTCCCCTTATCCATTGCCATGGCGACCCTCTCAAAGAAAGCTACCAGATTAAGTAGACAAGACCTTTCCTTAACTAAGCCAAACTGGAATGGGTCTAGTGTCTGTAGGTTGCCAGTGTCCTTGTTGATCATTTCCTTGATAATTTTCCCATGGCTTTGCAGAGTAGACATGTCAGACTGATGGGCCTGTAGTTCCTGGGGTCAAGTTGATGGTCCATGTTCATAAAGGTGGATGACCATTGTGGCAGTCTGTTCATCTGGTACTTAACCTGTTTCGAGGCTGTAGTTGGAGTGCCTCAAGTGGTTCTGCTAGGTCATGTTTTAGGCTATTTAGGAGGCAACTGGGGATATTGTTGGAGTTAAGGTAAGGATTCCACCAGTGTGGTTTGTTTTTGGTGTTAGATCTGTGCTTATGTCTGGTAGGTACAGCAGCCTCAGTGCAGTCATTTACATGTCTGTACAGGGTTTCTGTAAATAGTTCTGCATAGGTAGCTGCGTTCTCAGGGTTTGGAGGAGCTGTGAGATTTGACAAACTGTCGCTTATAGGATGTAGTTTGCTTTAGTATAGTTCCTAACTGTTACAGGTTTACTTGGGTTATCCGGGTTAAGTTTTATTTTGAGGGAGATAGGTTTGTGGTCTGATTTTAGCAATGAGGACATGACATGGGGGGTGCAATGCTCTCCCATATTGGTGAGTACTAGGTTGAATATGTTTGATCCTGTGGTTGGAGTGTTCACTGTCTAGTCCAGGGTGTTTGTGTTGATGAAGCCCATGAAATGCTGTGCCTGTGAGTTAGAGGCTGTGTGTGTTTCCCAGTCTGTAGATGGGTAGTTAGTCTCCCATAAGTAGTATTTGGTTGGATGGTGAACACTTCTAGTAGATTTAGGTAAGAGTTGTGAGCTTTGCGAGTCATAGATGGCGATTTGTAGCTGGCCAGTACATGATGGGGAACCTTGTCTGTGATGACGTAGACGTGGATGAACCCCAGGGATATGGTCCTGTTTAACCAACCTAAAGTTGTATTTGCTGCTAACATAGATTGAGACACCTCCACCTTTAGCCCCTGTTGGTCTAAATATATGTAAGGCAGTGTATCCTTCCACTGCTGGAGTGCTTTCTACAACTTTAAACCAAGTCTAACAAACAGTACAGAGTGCGGAGAGCTTGTAAGGTGTGGAGTTTATTGTTTAGGCTCCTAGCATTGAGCAGTAATACCTTAAGGTTGCTATGAGTTTTTTTGCTATGTTGGTAGTTTTATCATTTTGGCATTGCCTAAAAAGACTATAGTGGAATGGATAGAGTTTTAGCCAATATCTGAAAGCCCAGGAGGGACAGGTGCAGACCATCCTTAGCAAAGCGGCCTCTTAACCATTTCCTCCCATGCTATTAGATATTGTATTCCCCCAGAGTGACACCAGAAACTAAGCCAGTTACTAAAATCAGTAATTTTCTGTTCATAATGTGACATGATCCTTGGTGAAGGAAGAATGCTGCTCAATGCAAGTCACGTACCTATTAGTGAGATGTATTCAGAGAGATCCGTAGTGTCTCTTTTGATATAGTCCAGTGAGATATGCCTCAGGCCGTGTACACCCACTTGAACTATGATATAATCATATTGGTACCTGTTGTGCAGTGACCTTAGTGAGTGATATTGCTGATCCTAGCTACAGATAGGCAACTAACCATTATCTTCTCCTTATCCATCCAGGTGAGAGGAGTATCAGTGTGTCATACAATAGGATCTCCAATGTCAAGAGTACTAGGTAAAGATTTGCCTACCTTATGGGCTTTGTTCTTGGGGGATCATTGGGTGTAGCCTTATGTGTAGTTTTAGGTGATGTTTTTGGAGTGTGCTTTAGCGATTTCTGAGGGTAGTTGTTGCAGTTTGATGGCTTAAGAGGTCTTTGAGATTTGGAGAGGTTCCTTTTAAGTCTCTCAGCATAAGAAGTGTGTGTGTGTGTGTGTGTGTGTGTGTGTGTGTGTGTGTGTGTGTGTGTGATGAGCAGTATGTGTGAAGGTTGTAGTCTGTGTGTTTTTGATAACTTTGTATGCAAAATTTTTGCCTCCAAGAAAGTTATGTATGTACATCTCTTGCATACTTTGTTAGTTTCTATAAAGATTAAACAGTTGTCTAAATACATGAGACAGTTGCTATGTTGCCTCAGGATGCCCATATCTACCAAGCTGGCTAGAGGGACATTAAGAAATTGCAAATCCATATTCTCTCATTCTAGATCAGTTGGCATAATGTTTAACGTCTTCTCCTCCCATGCACAAAGGTACAAGGTTCAATCCTGACCAATGCCTGTTTTGTTTTACATGTTCTCCACAGACTCTAGATCGTGCCCTATAGGTGGAAGAGTTTTAGAAACCAACTGCTTTGGGCTTCTAGTGTGGTGCACAGTATCCTCAAGATAGGAGAACATGGATGACAGACTGCACACTGTGGCAGAGCTAGCCACTCAGTGATGTAATAATATGGTTCTGGGTGATCTGGTCATGTTTAATAATGTTGCCAAAATGGGCATGGGTATTTGCCAGTGATAAGTAAGTTGAAGACCCGGCCTATTCTGACCTATGGTAGGGACCCATGCTAAAGGTGGGAGAGGTGTATGTGCCCCTATTGGCCAGTGTTTGCCTGACATAAAGTCCAGCAGTCCTGGGTCAGTAAGCTACTGACTGAATGGCGTCTAGTTGCCCAGCTTGGGATAACGAAAACTGGACATAAAACCAGTAACCTACCAAACATGAACTAAGAATTGCCGCACTCAGTGTAGGTTCACTAACAGGATGAGGCTTGGAAGTGGATGACATGATGGTAAGGAAGAGGCTGGACAGCATATGTATCCAGGAGACAAGGTGGAAGACCAGTGCAGCAAAGCCACTTAGCTTGGGATCCAGAGTATATTACTCAGGAGGATGACAGGCTAGAAATGGTGAGGAAATTGTAGTGAGGAATAGACTTCAGAAGTCAGAGAAGGAGGTCATTCAAAGTAGTGACAGACTCATGGCAATCAGACTCCAGTGTAATGACAGAGCAGTATTCATAACCTTAGCCTATGCCCCACAGCAGGGTTATGATGGAGAGGAAAGGTGTACATTCAGACAGCAGTTGCAGGATCTACTAGATAAAGCAGGACAACAGGTGTTGATAATGGGTGACCTGAGTGCACATATCAGGACAGACAGAACAGGATATGAGGAATGGGTTAGGTCCACATTAGTGGGGTAACATGAATAAAGGAGAGGTCATCTAGACTTCTGCCTGGCAAATAGCCGGGTAGTACTCAACACATGGTTCGTAGAGAGTGTCACAAGATTACATGCAAAAGTGACCAACATGCAGCTCTGGTAGACTTCCTTCTAGTAAGGAAAAGGCACTGGGGTAGAATCAGCAATTGCAACATCATCCCCAGTGAAACAATTGACCCACAGCATAAACCACTGGTTGCCACAATCAGGTGCAAGCAGTGGTCAGAGAAGGCTGTAAGGTTAACAGAAACCAGGCTGAAGACCTGGATGTTGACTAGATAGAAAGCACAACGGTTCAAGGAATTACTCAGGGCTCTAACACCTCAAGAAGAATAGGAAATAGATGGAGTTGAAGAAAAATAGCAGCATTTCAAAACAGCATGTTTAAGGGCTACAGAATAAGATATATGGCTAAGAAGGGTATAGAAATAAGTTACATAAAGCTGGTGGTAGAATACAGAAGGCAGGGAAGTCATCAAAAGAAAGAAGGGGTGCTGGAAAAAGTGGGACATAAAAAAGACAGACCAGGCTAGGACGGAATACTGACTGGCTAACAAAGAGGCTAAGAGAAGAGTTGCAATAGCAAAGAAAAGGCATTACTGGCACTCTACTAACTTCTGGAATGTGACTCTGTTGATGGCACAAAGAAAGTATATCAGGTTGCAAGGTGACGACAAAAAGATAAAGAAGATAGTCAGACACCCTTCATAAGGGGCACCCACAACAGTCTGTTCACCATTCCAGGACATTAAAGGCAAATTGAAGAGTACTTTCCGTAGCTTCTGAATGAGGAAAACCCTGCAGAAGCTGTAATACCACAGACACAGCCTGCAGTGAGAGAACAGGAGGAGTCCACCCAAGAAGAAGAAAGAACAGCACTAAGGAAAATTAAGTCAGAGGAAGAAGCGGGCTCAGATGAGGCCACAGCATATATGATCAAGATGTTGAGTGAGACAGGGGAAAAGTGGCTGCAAGGAGTACTAATAGCAATATGGAGAGAAAGATGCATCACAGATAATTTAAGAATATGCATACTAGTGCTCAAGAGCAAAGGGGACATTCACAACTGTGACAAGTATTAAAGTCCTATCACACTGCATGAAAGTTCTGGAGAAGGTGATTGATAAATTCACAGAGTAGCAGAAAGTAAAATTGGAAGTGAGCAGTTCAGATGAGGATGCAGCACAACCGACTTGATGGTTACAATTAGACAGGTAACTTGAGAAAAAGCTAGAAATGAGGAAAAAGGCCAACTTGGGCATTCCTAGACTTGGAGAAAGTATATGACAGGGTTCTAGGAAATATGATTTGGGCAGTCTTGCAGTGATTCAAAATCCCAGAAACATTGATAGAATTAGTGCAGGCTGTGTACAAGGACCCAATAACTCTAGTGTGAGCAGTGTTCAGTCTTAGAAGGGTTCCCAGTGGGTGTGCATCAGAGTTCAGCTCTGAGCCCACTGCTGTTCATAGTGGTGATGGACTACATTAGCAAATGGGTCGGAGGAGACAGGTCACCAAAGGGTGCTGTATTCAGAAGATGTGTCATTACAGGCAGACTGAGCAAGAACTTCAGCAAAGGGTAGGGGAATGGAATGCAAAATTAAAGGCAAGAACTTCAGCAAAGGGTAGGGGAATGGAATGCAAAATTAAAGGCACATGGGGTGAAACTGAGTACATATAAGACAGTTGTAATGGCAGCAAATAGGGAAATCAGAAAAAGCTGAAAGTTAAGATAGAAAGGGAAACAGAGAAACAGGTTAACAGAGCTGAAAGCATCTGTGAGAGATGGTTGTGGAGAAGAAGTCTGAATAAGGAGGTAAAAGCTAGAATCAGAGGAGCTGCGGACAACTGGCATAGAGTGTCAGAGGTAGTGTATGATAGAAGAATGCCAAACAAGCTGAAAAGTAAGGTGTAGAAAACAGTGGTGCATCTAGTACTACCCTATGGTACAAAAACCTGGGCAGTAAAGTAGAGCAGTTGAGGAAGCTAGAGGTGATAGTGATGAAGTGCCGGAGATGGGAGGTAGGATGCACACTGTGGGACAAGAGAAGAAATGAGGACATAAGAGTAGAAGCCAAAGTAGCTTCTATTACAGAAAAGGTCAACGAGAACAGATTACAGTGGTTTGAGCACATGTCCAGGAAAGCAAGTGACAGTCTGGTGAAGAAGATTTGGGATGGACAAGAAGACGACAAGAGGAAATGAAGGCATCCAGCAAAGAAGGGTCTATATTAGAACATTGAAGTTTCAAAACTTCGAATGTTCTAATATCGAACCCTGTTCAGCGAAAGCTGAAAACATTGAACATACAGAACAGCGATTTTTTTCCTAGGGAAAAGATTCGCTGTTCCAAAACACATACACACAACACAAGCACACCAAACAAACAGCAATCCATACACATACACCTAAAATCTTACACCTAACCCTACACTAAACTATACACACACCACTAACTATCCACATACCTTAACCCAAACCGTAACCCTAAGGTCCGTCACTATCGCACACTCACCTCACCCGCGCCCTATCCTCACGTCCACACAATCGCACACATACTTAACCCACGCCCTAACCCTAACTCACCTAACCCACCCTAACTCTCACATCCACACAGTCGCACACATACCTAACCTGCACCCTAACTAGCCTAACCCGCACTCAATCGCACACTTACCTGAACTCGACCCGTAACTTTCCACCACAGCGCTTAAATACCGAAGCAACAGAAACAGACAACTGAATTCTTTACCTAGGAAAAAAATTGGTTTTCTGTTGCTTCGATATTTTCAGCTTTCACTGAATAGGGTTCGATACACCTTTCCCAGCAAAGAAGGGTGTATTGATTGTGCGAGAGAAGACCTGTGACAGGTATGAGAGTGGTATTAAATATGGAGAGATAAGTGACATGACACCCTGACCCCATGTACAAAATAGAAAATAAAGGGGGTTGATGATGATGTCAGGACCTGTATTAGGGTTGAAGTATTATGGTTTAGGGTCTTGGTTTTACAGGAGTCACATGAGTGGTGTCTAGGGTGCAGGCTAGATGTTAGTGCTGTGATCATTGTACTGTATGACACTATCTAGCTGCCTTACGCATAGTTCCACACAAAGCTTTTCTGTGCTATGGGTTGAAGTCCTAAGAACTGGCTGTATAGGTTTGCTACTATACAGGGTACTGTTAACCACCACTGAGTGGTGAACAGCTCCAAGAAACCATGCCTAATTTATAGCAGACAGAAAAAGCTAAAAACTTAACTCCCATGCCATCTGGCCAATAACTGAATACACTTTTAGTTCCATGGAGTGCCTCCCAACTCAGAGATACCAGGTAAACATCTTCTGCCATAAGATGGATGATCTTGGAGCACAGCAAAAAGTTCTCAGATGCAGATTAATACCCAACCAAGTCCCTAAAAAGCCCTCTGGCTGATGAAACAATCTCATTTTAAACTTTTCTGTGTGTTTCCAACTCGGACTGGCCAGGCTACATTACTTCTGCCACTAAAATAGTAATCCCAGTCTTAATATAAAAAAAAAACACTTGGGTTAGCCAAAAGTGAAAAGATATCAACTATCTACAACAACTAATTATTACTTTAAGCTCTCTTGTGCGTTTCCCAGCTCGTACAGACCAGGCCACCTTACTACGTCTACTGGAATTGCAGTCCCAACCTTCTTAATATCAAAACACACTTCAGATAGACAAAAGTGAAAAAGTAACTGAAACAAATAGAGTAATTAGCTACAACAAATAATTCTCAGTCTCCCTTTGCATTTTCCACCTCACACTGACCAGGCTACTTTACTACTGCCACTAGAGTAGCAATCCCAGACTTCTTAATATAAAAACACACTTTAGTTAGCCAGAACTGAAAAGGTACCAGAAAACAAAATAAACAACTAGCTATAATTAATTGCAAGGTGATTCAGAGGCAAACAAGCCAGCAATAAGAATCACACACACTTCAAGGCAATTTCAAAGTACACTAACGGTCTAAGAAGAAGGCCTTCCCAATTTCTTGTGTATGTAACCAATAAGTTGAGCAGAGAGAGAAGACTGGTAGGCTCTTCTAGGGCCAGCTATACAGTACAGGCAGGCAGCTCAAAAGCTTCCAATTATAAAACCAAAACAGCGATAGGGAGGATTGTTGATGGAGAAACACTAGGCCTTGCACAGGAACAAAAAAGCAAAGCAGATTATAAAGACTTAAATTAATAGTTTTAACTTAAGATGAGCAAAAAACACATAAAACTGATTTAAATAGCGAGATAAGTGTATTTGTAAATCTACTTAAAATGTTCTGTGAATGCAAAAATGTAGTCCAAATGCTTTTGTTACCAGCTTGCAGCAGTCCTAACACAGAGATGATTGACTGTTCATGTGCTGTAAAATACCGGGGCGGGGGGGGGGGGCTGGGTTGATTGGCTACAGCAAACTCAGAGAAAAACACCAAGGCCTAGTACAGAAACCAAAAAGGAATGCAGACTGTAAAAATGCCTTAAATTAATAGCTTCAACTTCAGATAATGAGCAAAAAACACAAAACTGATTTAAATGCTAAGTTAAGTGCAATTTTAAATTACTTAAAATGTACTTCTCTGAATGCAAAAATGTAGTCCAAATCATTATATAAAACTGACTTAAACACACACATGCTGTAAGTAAATTAAACAATGTGAAGTTGTTAAATCTCGCCGTTCATTCTTCACTGATGGGTTCCGAGCCGATCCTCAGCTCCGACACGGCCGTTTAGCAAAGCTCAAAGATTAGTAAAAAAGAAGAAATGGCACACCAAAACAAACCAAGAAACACTGAAAAGTGCCAAAACTGTAGGAGAAACAGTCTGAAGCGATGTCAAAGCTCGAGACCAAGCCCCATTATCCCATGATGCACTGCTGGAATTACCTCAGATCTAGTTTGCCACGGCACTGATCTCTTGGTTTCCAGCATTGCTCGAGACTTTTTGCGGGATATTCTGCATATTTGCAAGTTTTCTTTATTTTTTTCTTTTATATATATATATATATATATATATATATATATATATATATATATATATATATATATATATATATATATATATGGTTCCCTGTCAGAAGCCTGAAACACTATAAGCCTGAAAATCAAAATCCTGAAACCAAAAGCCTGAAACTCAAAATCCTGAAAACACAAATAATGCTAATATGCCAATACAAACACTAATATCTACCGACTGACCCTAACTCTAACCCTAACCCTAAGGTCCGTCACTATCGCACACTCACCTAACCCGCGCCCTAACCCTAACTCACTTAAACCGCCCCTAACCCCACTTTTTGTCACTATTGCATACATGCCTAACCTGCGCCCTAACCCTAACTCACTTATACCGCCCCTAACCCTAACATAAAACCAACCGCACACTTACCTGAACCCAATGCATGACCTAACGCCACAGGGCTAACAATAGTTTCAGGATTTTGGCCCTTGGCCTGTAGTATTGTAGACTAGTTTAGGAGTTTATATTAAAATTCTGTATTGTATTTTATGTATATCTAGAGTGGCCCCTTTTGGCTTTAGTTTGTGATAGTGTGTTTTTTATAGTTATATATATATATATATATATATATATATATATATCTATATATAAAATGTCTGAAGACAATGAAAAACTCCCGAAGTCTGGTTTTAAAAAATGTCCAGACTGCGGAAAAAAAATGTCTGTGACAGATGCACATGTTCAGTGCTTTTATTGTTTGGGTGAGCTGCACCTTTAGGAGTCCTGCAGTATCTACCACTCCTTTCCTGCTAGGGTGCTGGCTGAGAGGAAGAGGAAACTTACAGCTCGAGGTCTCCTTAAGCACCCCTTTGTAGAAGCTTTTTCTGGCCAGGATGGGGCCAGCAAATCTTCAAAATCTTCCTCAGAGTCTAAAGCAAAAAAATAAAAAAAAGTGGAATATACTGTGACTTCGGCTCCACAGCCTTCGGAGCTGACAGTCTGTTCTTTTCGGAGCCGGGACTCTGGCTTGTAACCGGTCTCCGAGACTCCCTTTTCTCCAGTCAACACCATCAGTGCTTTCTTCCAGGTCCTCTGTTAGCTTTTCAGATTCGGATATGGATCGACTGGTACAGAAGTTGTTAACGGCACCAGGCCTAGCTAAATTGCTGTTGGTTCCGACCTGGGCGTCGGAACCGAAGACCACACTTCCTGAATTGACTACTCCTCCTCCAAGCTGTACTGGTCCTTCGGAGCCAGAGGAGGCCGACATGATGATTGTAGAACCCTTGGAGCCGACAGCTATTCCAGTGTCGTCAGCTCCATCTCCTCAGACATGCTTGGTGCTGACCGGGGACTCTAGCAGCCAACGCTCCACTGTTGGATCCGGGGAGGATAGTTGCAGTCGGTGCCGACTCTTCCTCTCAGGGCTACGGTTCAGGTGAGCTCGGCTCCTACCTCGGGTTTGGAGCCCATTGCATCGGTGCGGGAGGGGATCACGGTCCCTTTGGGTCTGTCGACTCCTTCTCATCGGAGCCATGATGCTTTCGAAGCCATGAGGCGAGTGTTGTCTCCAAAGACTTCCTTATCACCAGGTTTGGCCTCTTCTTCCCTTAAAGTGCTTGTGTCTGCTTCTTCTACCATCGGTCACCCCAATTGTAGAGACCCAGAGCCTCAGGTAGCCCCACTGGGCGCTCCCTGCTCTTCTGAGACTTCCCCAGAAGTTCCTACTGAGGAAGTCCCCAGAAAGAGACTGTGCAAGAGGAGGCATTTGGACTCCCCACATGAGTCCTTGACATCTGACACTGACTTGGATGAGTCAGAAAGGGTCCCCTTGATCCCCCTCTGAGGACATCTCCTTTGTGGAGATACTTGAGATCCTTAGAGGATTGATTGGCAGTCAAAAAGCCCTTCTGAGGATGAGTTGGTTCCTCTGAAGGCTTTCGGGTCTCAACCTTCCACCTTCTGGGTGTCTCCACCCTATGATGAGCATATGCAATTGGTCTCTCATAGGGCATGGGAGTCACCGGAGTCCATGGAGCCTGTCCCTCAGAGGCCTAATAAGTTTATTTCTGCCCCCGTGGATAAATCATTTCTGTCTAAAGGAGTTCCTGTTGATGCCATGGTGGTGGTGGCAGCCACCAAGAAGGAATTGCCTGAAACTTCCACATCTATCCATTATCCATCCTCCTAACAGAGAGTCCAGGATCATGGATAGATACGGGAAATGTATGTTCAGTTCAGCGACTTTCATTCTTCGATCACTGAACTATCTGACCCATTTCACCAGACTGCAAAGAGATCTCCTTAAGGAGCTGGGAGGTTCTCTTCGGGATAATGTAGCTGCAGGAGTCTCTGACAAAGTTTCTGCCCAGCTTGCTACCCTTAATTCCATTGTGAACTCATCCATGCGTCTCGTATCATATGCAGCTGATGGTTCGAGTAGGGCTGCAGGTACAGGGATTGCTCTTCGCAGGCATGCCTGGATGTGCCTCTGTGCCTTTGTGGAGCCTTTCAAGTCTTCATTCGTAAACACCCCGTTTGACGACTCATCCTTGTTTGGGCCAAAGGTAAAGGAAACATTGACCAGGTGTGAACAGGAGGGAAAGACTCTGTCTGACATCAGAGTCCGTTTTTCCACCCCCTACTCGGCCTTATCCCAAAGGCCAAATGGGCAGGAAGATGTGGTTCCAGAAAGCCCAAGGAGCCTTTCAGGGCACACATGGAGAACCCCCCCCTCCAGGGGCAGAGGAGGGGGTAATAATGGAAGACGCCACCCTCGTGGCAGAGGGAGTCCGCAACACCAGGGTGACAGAGATCACTTCTCTGGCCAACCCTACCAGCGCTCCTGAGAGGAGGCCCGACTGTCCTCCGATGGAGGCGGTCGGGGATCACTTATCTTTGTACCCAGAAGCCTGGCTAGACATTACAAATGACAGATGGGTACAAAGAATTATTTCCAGAGGGTATTTCATACCGTGCTCCGCTCCACCCATTCCCATCAAGAGAATCCTGGATGTTCCACACAGTTACAGGGAACAAGCAACCACAGAGGTCCGCAAGTTGCTAGAAAGAAAGAGTCATCCAGCCAGTCCCAGCAGACTAAACAGGATTCAGAACTTACTCAAGATTCTTTTTGCTTCCAAAGAAAACCGGGGACTGGAGACCCATTTTGGACCTCAGCAGACTGGACCAATTTGTGAAAAAAAGAGAAGTTTCGGTTCGTCACGCTTCAGTCCATACTTCCCTTTTTAGGGAAGGACAATTGGATGTGCTCGATCAATCTCAAGGATGTGTACTACCACATATAAAAATGGCCAGACCATCCAGCGATCATCTGCGTTTCTGGCTGGGAGCCAGTCACTACCAGTTTTGAGCCCTGCCCTTTGGTCTCACTACAGCCCCCAGAGTGTTTACCAAATGCATGGCAGTGGTCACGGCACACCTGAGGCATCTAGGATTCCAGATGTTTCCGTACCTAGACGATTGGCTCCTTACCTCCCCCACCAGGCATCAACTGATTCAGGCAACAGAATCCACTCTGACACTCTGCAACCACTTAGGCATTACGGTCAACTTCGGAAAGTCTGCCTTGTCACCATTGCAGCATATCGTCTTTATAGGGGCAGAGTTAGACACTTCAAACACCATTCTACGTCTTCTAGTCGAAAGGGTATCAATTCTTCGCCAACACATCACTTCATTGGTGTCAAAGAACAGAGCTCCAGTCGCAAAGGTCTTGAAAGTACCAGGTTTGATGGCTGCAGCAATTTTAGCCATTCCATTGGCGAGGATGCATATGCGGATTCTTCACTGGCTCCTGTTCACTCAATGGTCTTACCAGGAATTACCAGTGAACCATATGATTCTGATTACAGACTCTTACATGTCACAATAGGACGCCCCTTTGTACTCCCCCTTCCAGTAGCCACTGTGACCACGGACGCTTCCCTGATAGGATGGGGGGGCATTTTCAGGGAAAGACTGCGCAAGGCACATGGATGGATCAAGAGTCACATTTGCATATCAGTGTTCTAGAAATGAGAGCGGTACTTCTGGCATTGCAGTACTTTCAGGACTCTCTTCCTCTAGGGACATTTACCATACAGACAGACAACATGTTAGTGGTCTGGTATTTCAACAAACAGGGCTGGGACCAAGTCTTACCCCCTTTGACGAGAAGCCCTCAGAGTTTGTCAGTGGGCTGTGTCATCCCAGAGCTTTCTGTTGGCAACACACATCCCAGAGAGATCCAACGTGATAGCAGACAAGTTGAGCAGGGCAATTTTGTTGCCACACGAGTGGCCCCTCAAACAGGAGATTGTGGACAGGATTTTCTGCAAATGGGGCCAGCCTTGCTGCAATCTTTTTGCCAGCCACATCAACACCAAATACAGAAGCTACTTTGCCCTGATACCCCCTCCGGGAGAACCCCCGAGGGATGCACTCGTACACGATTGGCCCCCTGGTCTCCTCTATGCATTTCCTCCAATTCCGCTGATATCCAGATTTTTACAGAAAGTAAAGTTGCTGGGAAGGACTATCATTCTTATAGCCCCTCATTGGCCTCTGCAGATTTGGTTTCCATTTCTTTACCATCATCTCTTGGAGGATCCATGGATCCTGGTCCCAGTTCCAGACCTTCTGACACACCCGTCAGGGGACCTCCATCCTTCCTTGCAGTCACTGAAGCTAACTGCTTGGCTGCTCCAGTTGCCCGTATAGCCAGGCTTCATAATCTTTCATATGACACAAGTCAAATTTTGCTGGCCTCCCACAAACCTTCCACCAGAAAATTGTATAGTAGTAAGTGGAAGAGATTTTCCATTTGGGCTTCTAACAAGAATCTTGATCCTTACCAAGCTCCATTGTCATCCATACTAGAATTCTTGACTGAGATTTTTCACAAAGGAGCGGCAGCTGCTACCGTTAGGGTCCAGTTAGCAGCTATATCTAATTTTCATCTAGGTATTGATGGACTAAATATTATGCAACACCAGTTATCCAAGGCCTTCCTTAAAGGCACCTTTCACATGAGACCTCCAGTGAAGACTCCTTATTCTCCCTGGAGCTTGAATTTCATGCTATCCCATATTATTCTTCCTCCCTTTGAACCAGCATCATCTAGTGAACTCAAGTTTCTGTCATGGAAAACTATTTTTCTAGTGGCCATTACTTCTGCCCGCAGAATGTCAGAGCTTCAGGCATTATCTATCAAGCCCCCCCCCCATATGAATTTTCATCCTGACAGAATATCCCCTAGGACTAACCCTTCCTTTTTGCCTAAAGTATGTTCTGAGACAAACATCAGTCAAGTTACTGAGTTGCCTGTTTTTTCCCCCAATCATACCAACAAATTAGAATACATGCTGCACAAACTTGATGTTCACAGACAGCTTAGATATTATCTGGACAGAACAAAAGACTTCAGAAAGTCAGACCAGCTTTTTGTTTCATTCTCTGAAGCCAGAAAAGGTAGACCAGTGGCTAAAACAACCCTTTCTAAGTGGCTTTCAGATTGTATCACCAACACTTACTCGTCTGCTAATAGGTCTTTGTTGCATAAAATGAAGGAGCATTCAACCAGAGCAGTCTCTACTTCTTCGGCCTTTCAAGCCAAGTTACCTCTTGATAATATCTGTGCTGCAGACACTTGGTCTAAGCCTCACACTTTTATCACGCATTACAAAGTGGATAAAGGCTCCAGGGACAGGGCTTCCTTTGGTTCTATGGTCCTGAAAAATGTACTCTCGTGAGCCACCCAGGATTTATGGTGCTTGGGACGCTACCCATCTGTGAAAAATGAACGGCGAGATTGAACAACTTCACATAAAGAAGTTATATACTCACCATAACGTTCCATGTGAGTTGTTCTATCTCGCCTTCATTCTCACGTCCCTCCCTCCTTCCCCCACCTGGCTGACAGTTGACCTGGAGACTGACTTCATCCTGGTTATTCAATGTTTCTTCCTGTCTGGGGAAATTAGTCCTGTTACTAGGATATTGTACATGCAACAAACAAGATCTGAGGTAATTCCAGCAGTGCATCATGGGATAATGGGCTTGGTCTCGAGCTACTGGTAATCTTTGAGCTTTGTTAAACAGCCGTGTCAGAGCCGAGGATCGGCTCTGAACCCATCAGTGAAGAATGAAGGAGATGTAGAACAACTCACATGGAATGTTATGGTGAGTACATAACTTCTTTTTATAAACAGTCATAAGAGCAATATAATCTAGCTGCTGTCAGCATCAAATGACTTACAATTGGTATTTTATTGTTAATACATGGGGATGTGTCTGCTCCAAGTTCAAGCTGCCATAGTAATTCATTTGTTTCTAACTGACTTTCTCACAGACCACCCCTCTGGTTTCTTTTACCATTTTGCAGCACTAAAAATAAAAAAAAGTCATAAAATTCAAGCAACAGTCCTTCACTTACTCAAACCACTCTTCATATCCTTTGTAGCCATGTCGCACCCATGTTCGTAAACTCATTTTCTGTGTGTGCAGTTTTACCCATGTAAAACTCTGGGCATGCTGAGTAACTTTGCTAAACAGACAATACCTTTTGTGCTGCAATTATATTTACCTTTGATTTTTTTATAGGTCTGTAGTGCCCAGTATGCACTTTGGAACCTCTGAACATAATTCTGCTTGATTACAAAACCACATACAAAGGTTCCCTTCATATTACACTGTTCATTAACCCCTCTTGAGAAATTGACTTCACTATGTTCTTAAAATGACTTGCCCTCCTATATATAAAGGACAGTTTTTCACATACTACTTTTAAAACTTCATGAAATTAACAAAAAATTGCCAGTTGGTTGTAGTAATCTCCCAAATAAATCTAGTTGAAGGGCCATATTGTAAAATCATGGCCATGGTAAAGTTGTCGCTGCTGCTTCTACTGTTCAGCTTCACCTGAATATCATCAGTTATGTTGATAAATTCCTTCCCATTTCTCATTTATTACTTCTTCATGAATTGAATCTAAAAGCGAGGAAGGATAACCCCTTTCCTGGAACATCCCAACAAACAGATCTAACTCAAGCAAATGTTTATGGTAGTCTTTTAGCATCCTGGCAAGCCTTACTGATTGACCTTTGACCAAGTTATTTTTCTGGTGAACAGGGTGGCAACTATGGAAATGTAAAAAACTGTTGGAATAAGTAGGTTGCCAATAAACAGTCACAGTCAAACATCCTTTCCCAACATTTTTTCCAATGAACACATCAAAATAAGTCATCTGCACCTTATGTAAGGTGCACATTTTAAGTAAATCAGCGGTAGTTCCCAAATATCTGACCAAATTCACTAACACGTCTTCAGAACCAGAAAATCACACCCACGTCATCTAGAAAATGAAAGTATGCCTTCAGATATTTTGCATACTCAGTACTGAAGACATAATTATGCTGCCAATATGATAAAGCCACACTGGCAAAGATGGGGGCATATGCAGCCCTCATCACTACCCAAAACAACTGTGTGAAATACTTTGCATGAAAAATGTATAAAATTACTGTACAGCACATATTCCATTTAACTCCAAACTGTCTATACTCCAGAACTGGTCAAAAGCTTGCCCATACTAAGTGTTTCCCTAAACCATTCTAGTCCTGTTGACTGTGGACCACCCTAAATAAATTAGCCACGTCAATCGTGACCATAAAATTGTGCCCTCATACAAGTTGAGTGCATGGAAGCCTTCCTGGCTTTTGTGTCTAGGACAAGAATGTCCTGAGATACTTTGCTTATGTATCCATTATGTGCTGCATGTCATTGGTGGACTTTGATTATACTTTGGATGTATGATGCGAGAAAACTGCACCTAAGTTTTGATATCCTGATTGGATGTTTGGCTATCACTGGTTGGATATTCCACTAGTTCGTAATATTGCAACATTGATCAGAAGTCTACTGTTATAAAACAGTGTAAGAAACTTCTCTGTGTGGAAGATTTTCAGTCCATATATTTCTAGTTAATTACTGTATATTAATCAGATCAGACAATAGTAGTAGTAGCAAACGTAAACTCGTCTTAAGTCAAAACAAAACAAAAATAATAGAAAATATATAACTGTACAGCATTACTAAGTATTCTAAAGTAATCCAAGCAAGGCAGGCAGTCTATTTCCAGTCGAAAATCCTTTATTAAGTACACAGACAAGCGATCCAAGTAAAACAAAAATAGAGTAATAATTTCCTCACAAGCTTTCTAAATATATATATATATATATATATATATATATATATATATATATATATATACTTTTTATCAGGCATGGGAGTGGTTTATTGTGCTGTAAAACAAAGTGTTATTGGTACACATGTTAAATTCACATCCCTTCCCCCATCAGTGTGACATTCGAGCTGGTCCTGCCCTACTTAGTAGCTTTCATAATAATATATAACCCTTATGTACTTTAAATAAAATTTATAATGATGTGGTACCTCTTATTTAACCAAATTATTAAGTAGATTATTAAGTCTGTGATTTTATCCAAGACAGTATACTACATGGCTGGAAATATATCAACCTTAGTTCATTTGGCAATCAAAAAATATATATAAATATATACATATACATTTTGCATGTAAAAATCTGTTTCTATTTTCATAACCTTTTGTTAACAAAGATCGCTTTCATCCTTCTAGACTTAATCAGGTCTGTGTACAAGAACCCTAAAAACCTATATCATTGTATAATTAGTATTGTTATTACGCATCATTTTGAATAAAGTGGAAAAAAGAACCAGAAAAAAATAAAAATAAGAAAAAATTGTATGTATGATGATGGAAACAAAATATACACTTAAATTTCAACTGATTTAAAATGGTATTTAAAACCAATTTGTAGAATAAAATAAAATACAATTAGTCATGTAAACAATGTGGCAATTTTCTAAGTTCCAGTGCACTTTTAAATGAACAGTAGTAGTTTAGTCCAGGTTTCCTAAAAGAGTTTAGCTTTAATTGCCACGAGTTCATGTTTTTCCAGATTATTCGGGATGTCTCCTTCAAGATCTCCCATGTCTATGCAATCCAGGATCTGGAACTTAAAACCTGTGTGTCTTTTATGAAGAGAAAGGTGTTTGGCTAGTGCATTATTTTTACACCCACTGTCTACTAAGTCCACTAAGTCTACTGTTATGGTAACTTCTTACACAACTGTACTTTCCTAGTTTTTAGGATGCTCCTGTTATGCTGCTGATTCCCTTTAGTGGCAGTGTTTTACAAGTATAACATTGTCTAGAAGGGACTGAAAGAAAATGCTGAGTGCAACAAATATTGTCAATTAATCAAAGTGCTAATAACTGCTAATAAATGTATTAACTGTGAATTTGCTGAACCATGCAGTAGGGGGCATACTGCAAGATACCTTAGTCCTGGGCATATCTACAGTCGTCATATGTGTATGTCATTTAGACATTTTTGTCTTCTATTTTTTTCATTTGATATTGTGGCCTTGAGAGTGCCCTTTTAGGCATCAATGTGAAATGAAAGTTAATAATCTCATTCACTGTGCATAAATCCACTTCTTTTTAGAAGGGTCATGTGTTCTTGTCTGCATCAGGGCTATCCACCTGACAGTGTAAATAGTGGCTTTAGGTGATCTGGTCACATTAGCTTATGTTGATGTGACACCCCAACCTAATGTAAAAATTGTAGAAAGGGTGCTGATAATGATGAGTGCTTCTCATAATAACCATCCACAGTTAAAAGCACCACTGCCCCTACCATGGATAAATGATCAGAGCCACAGCAGAAAGGGCAAATGAGGATGAGGCAGATGCAGGAACTATCAGGGTTCAGTAATACAGAGTCAATTCAGGCAGTGAGTATTAAGACATGTAATATTGTATATAATTTCTCTGCTTGTGAATTGACAGCAAATGAATAGATGGTACTGAATAAAGGACTAGCATTTGCTCTGGCAGGTAACACTGACATTTCCCAAGTATTAGCAAGACATTAAGTTATTCAATTAACAATTACATTTATGTTTAATTTATAGTGACAGAGAAGAAGTAATAATGTATTTAGAAGAATTAGTTCTTTTGTACTATTTAGTAATCCACTAATATAGGCTTTTGAAACAGCATGTGAGAATCACATGAATTATTCTATAAACAACATAATATATTTTTTAATCTACATAAAGAAGAACAACTAGCTCTGGCATCACTGATTAAAAATCAATATATGGTCATTAAAGGGATAAATAAAGGAGGTGGAGTAGTACTAAATACAGGCTACTGCAATTATAAGATATTGGATACAGACCTATGCAATCTAACCAACTTCATGACTGTTGAAAAGAATTTAGACTGGTCACCCTGAAGCCCCTTCTTCCCCTGGTTTTAAAGGATGCCTTTCCGTCATCACTCTATTAGTGAATGATGCGTACACTTGTATTTGTTTTCATAATCTCCACAGGCAATGTTTCAGATTCTTTTTTTGGTGGGGCTCAAACTGCCATTTCATCTCCTTGCCCTTTGGCTTTTTTGACTGTTCTCAGAGTCTTTACCCCAAGTGTTTAGCTCAGTTTTTGTGCCTCTTTCACTTATGCTGTCTGTAGAAACAACACTGAGCTCTCATCTGTATCTTTCATTCATCATAAGGCTCTTTAAACCTTCAGCTTGTCTGTGCCACATATCAGAACCTTTCCTGGCTCAGTTTTGAAACAAAACCTGTATTGTGCATCTGCTCCAGAATAAGATGGCGCATATAGTCTAGTTCTTTTTGATGGCTTCACAAGAAGCTTAATAGCCAGTATATTTCTGAAAGCCCCATGATATGTTAGAATGTATCGTCGCAGTCGCTTATGCAAGAGTACAAATGATGAAGGTCCAGTAGATATTAAGAACTTGGGAAAGAGATTCCTTTTACCCCTTCCATCAGGAGGAGCTATTCTGGTAGGCAGCTGAGGTTTATACCAACCCTGGCTTCACCGTTCCAGAATCAAACCAGACGCTAGCTACTAATGTTTTTAGCTTATACATGGGGCCCACACTCTTTATCTCATGGTTCATGGAAAATGACGAAAGAATGTCAAAAGCAAACATTAAAGTATCTTCATACCATTTAACTGAAACATGGCACTCCCAAGTAATTAAATTGATAGCCCTGGCTGAAGTGGGAACATACCTATGGCATTTCCTTATTAGTATAACTCCTTTTCTCTCCTATATCACAAAATCACATACCTGCATCTACACCCCCTTAAATTTCCCAAGAACAAGTCCTCAAGCAAATATCCAAGGCCAAGAACACTACTTCTGTGAGGCTGGATAAGATATTGGGATACCAACTGGTAAACCTGAACATGACCTGTTTAGACCCCTGCCGTGAATCTAGTTGTCTTTGCCGTCTATTCCTCAATTGCTGAGTTTCGGATCTGACTTGGAATCCATAGCTCAGGCTCCTCCCCTTACAGATAATCCCCTCCTGTCCCCAACATTATTTCAGATCTTGTTTGCTGGTTGTAAAGTTCGGATGTGATTCGTGGTTCAGGTTAGTGTGATTTTTGATATTTGAACTTTTGGGATATTCTTTTCTAATACTTATCGTATTTCCTATAGTAGTCTCTCTCTTTCTTCAATAGTGCCTCCATGTTTCCCTTTTCGATCATTAAAAAAGTACAGCTGTCTTTCTCTCTTGTCTAGGCTTGCTGTTATATTAAAGCAAAAAGTGGCTTAGAACCAACAAAGCAAGGAACAGGAAAAAAAAGTTTTATAAAGCAGGATGTAAGGAGTCAACAGTGTAGTAAATAAGCTCTTTCTTTCTTTTATTTTACACCAAGAATTTCTTCAGATTTGACTACTGTTTCAAGTTTTCACATTTAAAAACAGTATCAAATCAGTTATGCGTTCAAAACAACCAATCCCCAGCCATCTTCAATTAGTCAGTGTTCAAAGAAATTTAAAGAAACAATACAATTGAAAACTAAAACCATAAGAATTTACATTAATATATACATAACTATATACATTACTATACACATCAAGAGCTGTTTGTTTAGTGTTTTATAAACTCTGTGCTTGCAATAAACATTTTATATTCACAGTCTTGTTCAGACCAGGAAATGTATGTATTAGTGTTAAGCCTGATCTGCCATACAGACTCTGCACTCTAATAGTACTTTGTAGTTGCCACAGAAGTCATTCATTTCAACAGAGTCGAGCACAAAAATTGAAATTTCTTATAGTTATTACACTGTAAAGAATGTCTCACCAAGGCATTACCAGTTCCCCTTTTCTTATTGCTAGTGAATGTTCATAAATTCTGCGTGCCAACTTCCTTATAGCTTTAGCAACATAGAAGCACGTACATGAATCACATAAACCTAAATAGACTACACCTTTAGAATTGCAACTTTACCTTTGGTTAGATAGAATTTCCATGTTTAAATCACTCAAAAAATACTTGTGGTGTTGGAAGTAAAGTGGCACTACTTACAGTTGCCACACTTAAAAGTCTCAAAGGTACCACGATTCATTTTCTTAGGGCCAGTGCATCTTGCTAGGATGGATCTTATGCAGTTGGTTTGTTTATAAGTGAACAAAGGATGATCACCTAGAATCTTTGCTAAATCCCCATTACCTAAAATAATTATCCAGTTATTCTGCAAAATATTTCATATGATGATGATGTCAGTGGTAATAGGGAGTGGAAAAGCATCCTTGTAGCCAATAGGCAAACTAGATTAGGTGGTATGTGTGTCTTCTTTGGCCAAAGAACATAAAGTTTGACCTTTATCAAGGACTGGTCTTGCCTTACCAGTAACAGATAGATTTCCCAAATAATGTTAGCCAGCCAATCATTATCGTAACCTCTAGCTGTGAAAAAAACTTTCAGTATCTCCGTTTCTTCTGCAAAAATCTCTTCTTTGCTCATTAATCTGCTAAGTCTTGTAAACTGTATTTTCACCACTCCTTTTTTCATGTGCTGTGGATGCTAACTATGCATGTGTAATTAATTTATGAAAGTGTCTTTTCTGTAGATATTACTCTCAATATGATGGTCACATGGATCAATAGATAGATTGATATCCAAAAAAATGTATGGATCTTCCAAAACCAATGATTGTAAATTTCAAAAAGGAGGTGCTGGAATTGAATCATTCTAGTAGTTCACCAAATTTGCTTTCAGAGCCTTATCCATACATTAAAGAGGTAATCAGTAAAACTCCTATAAAACATGACTTTTTAGTTTTATCCCATATTCTTTGATACTATTATTGGTATTTTTTTTTCCTGCCTTACACCTTTTTCTGGAAGTATTTCTTAACTATAATTGTTGGTATTGTTTTCTGTGTGCTTTATTTTGGGACAATATAGGAAAAGCCTAGAAGTTTTAAAAAAGTGTGTGTGTGACTTGTTAGCCACAAGATGCCTAACTCTGACTCCCATTCAAAATGTGTATGCTGTTTGGGAGCAGCTTGCTTAGATGAAGATTGTTTGATTTGCATGGCTTCATCGAGGTGTGATCAAGTGCCTAAAGAAATTAGTTCTGAAGGGTCTTATTCCCTCCAACACTTCAGAAATCTGTATCTGGAGCTTCTCTGTCAAGTAAGAAGGCCTCAGAGAAACACAAGGGGAGACGAGTGATAGGCCCAAAGATAAGGGCAGAGAGATGAAGAAACGATCCCCTAATCATTCTCCATTGTCTGTTTTGACTTTGGCTCCGGCAGCAAAATCTTGCAAGTCTTCAAATCAGGCTGCCCTTTTGGATCCAATTCCAGCATTCTCCAAAACTCCCTCCCTTCCAGAGCTGAGGTTTCCCCCTAGATCCCATCTCTCTCAGGCTGTATGTGCCTTTAATGCAGGAGAGACCTTTAGAGTGATCCTATGACTACCTTCTGCAACGTCATCATTGAGGTCTATTAGGTCAACCAGAAGCTTGATAGAAGCTGATGTGGATAGAATGATGAGGAAGTTCCTCAGGACCCAAATTCAGTTAGTTCTCCCAGCTCCATCTCCCATTGGATCCATGAGCTTTAGATCTTCTTCCTTACCTATGCTATTTCTACACTGATACAACCTTCAGGTTTGGAATTATTGGAGCTGAGCTCTTCTGGGTTGTCTGTATCAAGTCTGAGGTTGTGGTCTTCCTCATCTGCAGCATCAGCTCCAACCCAGCCAGCTTCGATTTCTTCAGAGTCGGAAGGATTTCAGAGCTGAAGCTTCAGGGTCAAATCTGGGGTAAGAGTTCAACTCCGAACCTATCAAAGCCATTCCTTCCTCTCAGAGCCTTAGCATTAGATAGCTCGGCTCCAGCTTCGGTCATAGTCATGGTGGTGCCCTGGGCATGCTGGTGTGACAGCTTCAGCTCCCACTGGAGTGATCTTGGGTTCTTCCTCAGCATTTGCTTTTGAGGCAGTGGCGAGAGCTCTCTCCATGGCTGGAGGGCAGACATCTTTACACTTCTTATTTATTTATTTATTTATTTATTTGCAGTTGGTTTACCAGGATAGTCCATTGGGCCAAAAGAACCCGTTTTCAATGGAGTCCTGGGGAGAAAAGCTCCGATATAGACAAAATTAGGTATAACTACAAGATAATTATACAGAGTAGAGATAAAACATTAATACATTTAGGCTTAAATTTGAGAAACATTCAAAAAAATGGGGAGAAAAGCTCCGATATAGACAAAATTAGGTACATACAATAACTACAAGATAATTATACAGAGTAGAGATAAAACATTAATACATTTAGGCTTAAATTTGAGAAACATTCAAAAATGAAAACAGTATTGAGATATGCATTCAGAGAAGTTGTTGAGGAAGAAACACAGAATTTCAGTATTAAATAACTATTGTGAGGGAACATAAGCTTTAATAGGATGAGTTATGTGTCATAAGTGTGAGGGGGATGGAATATTATAGATCTATGAGGGGAGGGAGCAAGAACAATCCCATTGGGATCTTAGATCCCTTCTTGGTTTAAATCTCTCCCCAACTGATAGCCCTGGGTTCTGATCCTGCAGAGTCTTATCCCATCACGACAGCTGGTTTACACTACCCCTGAGACAGTCCTCATTCTGGAATTCCTCCCAGGCTTCCATCCACAGAGGCTCCTCGGAAGCATACATGTAAGAGGAGACACAGATTGCTCCATGAGTCCTTGACAGAAAACACGGATTTCATTGAAGGTCCCCCAGACCAACCCTTCAGGATGTCTCATTCAGGGAGATCATCAAGCTTCTGAGATAGAAAGGAATATGGTCTTCTGAAGCCCCTTCCTAGGAGGAATCCTTGTTTCTTGAGGTTTTTGTTTTCGGCTCAGCTACTCCATGGATGGTTCCCCTGGCAGATGTGATGGTGGATTTAATATCTCGCTGGGCATGAAAGGAACTGGATATTACTGAACTGATTCCCAGGAAACCAGACAAGTGCCTCTTAATTCCCAAATACCATTCTCATTGGATCAAAGGCCTGGCAATGGTTACTATGGCAGTAGCAGCAGCCAGTAAGAAATAGCTTGCAGAAGAAAGCTTTTTTATCTCTCCCCTAACTCAGAATCCAGGGCTTTAGACTGATTTGGGAAATGTGTTTATGCATCATTTACCTTTGCTCAATGGTCGCTGAACTATCTGGTACATATGACTAGGTTCCAAAGAGACTTGACCAAGGAATTTTCCAAGTATCTTTCTGGGTCCCTGTCAGCAGAAGACAGGAAAAACATGGATTCTCAGCTAGCCTTCCTTCATTCCCTGTAGAACTCCTCCATGCGTCTCATATCCAACTCAAACAAAGGTATGTTAAGAGCTACAGGAGCAGGTGTTACAATATGGAGGTATACATGGATGCATTTCTATGACTTTGCAGATCCTTTTAAGATGCCCTTTAGCAACACCTCATTTGATGGGTCCAATTTGTTCGGCCCCATGGTCAAGGGCACCTACTTTAGGAACGAACAGTATGAGAAGACTTTGTCTTCTGGGGGTATATGGTTCTCACCCCACTGAGGATCTTCTCTAGAAACCAGAAGGGGGTTAAGAAACTGTGATTTATAAAATCTCAAGATTTTTTCCAGGATTCCTCCTGAGATGGATTCCTCCCGAGCAGATGGGGTATAACGATAGACATTTCCCTCATGACAGATGAGGCTTTAGAATCAAGGCTTCAGGGGTCCTTTCTCTGAGAGGCCTTCCCAATACCCCTGAATATTGGACGGTGCAGTGGTGCCACCTCACTGCAAGAGGTTCTCTGGTTGATTTCTCAGCTGGAGTGCCTTCTATGTGGAGTCTGCATGTCATCCCTGATGTTTCCTCCTGGTGATCCTGTTTCCTCCCATATTACAAAGACAAGCGTCTGGAACTTTTCTCCTCGGGCCTCCACTGAAAATTGGCTTTGTTCCAAGTTGGACTTTCCCAGTTAACAAATGTTAAATAAATAATAAATACATTTTAAAAAATGCTCGACTGCTGCACTCTAGAGGCAGTTGGGGAACACTTGTGTCTGTGCAGACAGTAATTACAGTAGGCTATTTCATCCCCTTTCTGTATCTACCTCTGTAAGAAAGAAACTCCCGAATGTACTACTCTGTCAGAGAAAAGCCGCAGCATTAGAAATAAAAAGCTGCTAGACAAGTGAGTCATTCAAGAGTTCCCTGCAGATCAGCAAGGCTTCGGAACTTGGTCCAGTTTCTTTTTAGTGCCAAAAACGAATGTGGACCTAAGGTCGATTTTGGACCACTGCCACTTGATTCAGTTTGTCAACCACACAAAGCTACAGATGGTCATGGTACGGTCTGTTCTCCTTCTACTGAGGATAGATGTCTGGATGTGCTCCATAGACCTTCAGGATGCATACTACCACATCAAAATGGACAGATGGTCCAGGAGGTTCCTTTGCTTCCAGCAGTCGTTTTCAGTTCAGAGCCTTTCCCTTTGGTCTCACCACAGTCCCCTAGGTGTTCACCATATGCATGGCAGTGGTTGCAGTTCATCTCTGGCTGCAAAGATTCCAGATGTACCCTTATCTAGACGCCTGGCTCCTTATCACCCCTTTCAGGTCTCATCTAAACTGTGCCAGAAACTACTTGTTTCAGCTTTGCTGCAATCTAGGAATTGTAGTAAGTCAGGACAAATCTCGGGTTTCCTCCGTACAAGTTGTGGAGTTCATAGGAGCTCATTTAGATACAACCATTCAAATTGCAATATTACCAGAGAACAGGTTTCCAACCCTAACAAATCTGGTTCAACAGCTTTGCTCCTGTCAGAAGCCACCTGCCAAACTAGTTATTTAACTTCTAGGATCAATAAGCAGCCTCCATTACTTTGTCTCCTTGGAAAGATATTATATAAGAGTGGTTAGTGTGGATTCTAGCAGTTTAGTGATTCATTATATCCTACACCATGACTTTTTCAGTACACTTAAGAATCTGCAGAAATCATATGAACTGGTGGATTCTGTCTCCAGATGTGTTTTGAGGCTGTCCTTTTGTTCCTTCCCCTCCCAAAGCCATTGTGACCATGGATGCTTCTCAGGTAAGGTGGGGGACATTACCTGAGAAAGATGGTCTAAGACAGATGACCACCATCAAAGGCCAGACTTCACATTAACATCTTGGAGATGAGGGCAGTCCTGCTAACATTGCAAGCCTTTCAGGATGTCATTCCAATGCATACATACAAATATTTCAAGCAAGGGCATTAATGCCCTTTCTAGCCTGCCAGTATACTAAATCAGTTGTTACCATAAGTGTCCAGGCTGTTCTTAAAATATCTAAACTAGTGTTTGCTTTGATGTAATTTGGTAGTCTGTTCCATGCATCAGCTGCTGTCTCAGAGAACCAATTAGTACACTTCTCATTCTTATAGAATCTCTTACATAGGTTGTTTGATGATTCTGTATTACTTTTTTATAACCTCAAACATTCCTAGAGGTAGCTGTCTCTAAATGACCTATATTCCTGAATAAGATCTCCTCTTAAATTTACAAACCTTTTTATATTACCTGTAGTTCTATAACTACCGTTAACCAATTGGTTATTATGATTAGAAAAACTCAAAGCTGTATATACCCAGGTCCTTAAACAAATATACAGCTTCAATCACTGTGTGTTGTATTAAATACTCACCTTACAATTTGTCTCCCAAATATCATATGCTTAGTTTTTGAAGTATTTATCAGCGTATTATTCTCTTGTGCCTAAATGGTCAATTTACTAATGTTCTTTTACATACATGCCCTATCAGTAACATATGTAACAATTTTACCCAATTTCAAGTCATCTGCATGCAGACTGTAGAATACCTCAGATGAAAAAGATAGGTCTGAAAGATAAAATCTAAACAAGTATGGACCTAAGACAGAGCCCTGTGGGAAAACCCTGGCTGTAACCAAGAATTTCACCTGTCTAATTGCGGCCAAGCATATGCAGCAGTTGGAGAGACCACAGAGGTTCCTGACCAGGAAAAGCCAGGGTCTCAAACACCTATCGTATACAGATAGGCTAAAAGCCGTGTCCCTCTACCCAGTCTCGTACAGACTGCTCAGAGGTGACCTGTGTTTGGCATACAAGGCTATCTTAGACTCCACCTTGATGGAGTTGCTGCATATCCATAAGTCAAGCTCCACTCATGCAACCCGCACGCAAGGCCTCAACCTGGTCTGTGACATGAATAGAACTTGTTGGTGGGATAGATTTTTGCCCCAACATCTCCCAGTCTGTGGAACAGACTCTTTCTCCATGTCAAGCAGAGTACCTCACTAGCCCTCTTTAAGAGGAACCTGGACGACTGGATGGGAAACAGAAAATATACCCCTGGGATCCCACCTGTGTCCCTGCTGGACAGGGAAAACAGGTGCTGACTTTGAGGGAACATGAGTGAAATTCTTGGCTAGGCTTATAAGGCCCTCCGGGTGAATAGCCTAGTATCGTCCTATGGACTAATTATACTTGGCATGTCCTATTTATAAGCCATACAGCTATTCATCTTATCAAGAATACGTCAGTACCTAGTTGTTCTGTTTTGTGTATGACCCTGTCAAATGCTGAAGTTAAATCTCTATAAATTAGATCACAGCACAATTTTTAATTCATAGCTGTTGTGATATTGTAGAACATCATGTTACAGGTAGTAATAAATCTATTTTCAACATATGCATAATGATGTGTGATTTCAAGTCCCATCCTTTCCAATTCTGACAACATATCCAATATTACCCTTTCCATAATTTTTCCACAGCATATATATATATATATATATATATATATATATATATATATATATATACACACACACACACACACACACATATACATAAATGCATATACATGCACACACCCTAGTAAATAATCAATATAATGGTATCTCCCTTTTTTAATTTCTCAAGTCTTTTGGGTTTGTGATACCATGATGGGAATGGACCTCATTCCTAAGTCAAAGTACGATTTAAGTTCATGAAATTAGTATTGTTTCAGTCTTTGACGTTAGCCAAAAGTGCTTTTCGCAGCACCCGCAGTGTGCCCAGTAATGACTCCTGCAGTTCGTATGGAGTTACATTTATTGGTAACATATCCAGGTATGATTGTAAATTCTCTTTTATAAGACCTCTGTTACCCAGACAATTCCAGTAGTAGCAGGGGTATCCTCCTTCCACATTGCCCTCATTTCCACTTGCAAATCCTGGTATTTTATGTCTTTGTGTCATAAGACATTGTAGTCACTGGGTGTAGCAATTTCAGTAATCAATGCTTCTTTTTTTTTTTATGGACTACTGTATCTGGTTTTCTCACATCTGTTTTTTTGAACTGTTGGTAGTGGTTGATCCCATGTGATATAAACTCCATCATTTTCTACGCTACTTTGTGGCTCGTTTCCAGTGTTTTTCAGCCACTTCAGTACCATAATGTTTGCACATTCTCCAGTGCAACAGTTCTGTCACGTTATTATGCCTTTCAGTATGCAATCCTTCTGCCATTAGTATATCACAGCCAGCTACTACAAGATGTGCGACTGTTTCCAGTTCTGTTTTACAAAACCTACATTTGTCTGTTTCCCCACATGTTCAATGGTCTTTGTAAGTCAACGTGTACGTAGTCCACAATCTTGGGCCGCCAATATTAACCTTTCATCTTTTGTTTTAAATTCACCTCTCTTTAACCATTCCTGCTTTTGATCCTGATCAACATAAGGTTGTTCCAAAAGTTTCCTATACTTGCAGAATGCATTTTCCACATTTCTTGCCTTCTCATCTGATCTTTCACCTTATATCCTTTCTTTTATTTTTTGGCACATTCAGTTACTGCCTGATTTTTGTCTACTTCTGGTTTGATTTCTGCTCCTGCTTGACACCAATACACTTCTGCTAAACTTAGCAAGGAAGTCATCTTAGCCTTTTTCTCCTCATGTTTAAGAACTTTCACTACATTTGGGCCTTGTGAAGTCAACAGATATGTGTACAGTCCCATGATTACTATGCATGTAATCAATTTCGAGGAGCCCCATACCTCCTTCAGAATGTGGGATATATAACCTCGGTATGCACTAAGCACTAATTTTTATAAATCATTTGATGAGCATGAAGCATCCTTCTGGTTTTTCTCTCTAACCTGTCCAACACGTTTGGGGGCCAATCACTCCAAAGCTGTAAGTTAAGACAGGAAAAGCAAATTGGTTTATAGCTTGGATTTTATTCCTAGATGTAAATGATGTTTTTAGTATTAATTTAATTATTCTAAAATATTCCTTACTGAGTTTTATTCACATTTTTTCATGTTTTATTGTTGATCCTTCATCAGTTCCCAAATATTTATACACTCCCTCTTGCTCAAGTTCTTTTATATCACATTCCTGTTCCAAACTGAAAGGTTGCTTTTGCATATTTATAAAGACTAAATGACATTGTTATATCATCTGGAAAAGTTTTAACCACTTGCAGTTGTGCTTTTCATTCCTTATATGATGAACTATACAGTTTTAATAGTTAAACAGTACCAGTAGGTGTACTGTAAGTTCTTGCCGAAGTGTTCTCAGGTCATTATTACTAATTCCATCACTTCCCTGTGCTTTGTTTGAATCCAGGTTGCATAGTTCTTTTTCAAGATAATCTAATTTGATTTCAGTATCTAAGGTTACCTGAATGTTACTAGGACAATTTATCACCCCCTTTGTGGAGCCAAGCTATTTTGCATAAGATTTTGTAAATACATCTGTAATCCGTTGTGTCTGAGAATAAGTTTTATATTCTCTACACCGTTTATTAGTTTTGTACATCTTTACTCCTTCCACATTTTGGTATCTATAAAATGTTTTCCAATTATGCTTAATATCTTTATATAAATTTTCTTGATCTTGTCTCACACTATCCATAATTTTGTTTATTATTTCAGTTTTCAAAGTTGTAGTTCAACCTCTTTTCATTTCTTATATTTTTTGTCTTTCACCTTTATCAGGTATCTTGTTCTTCTGGAATATATATATGCCTGTCTTTGTATGCCTAGATCCTGATGTTAAACATTTTTTTAATTTTTTTGTACTCATTCCTTCTGCAGTTTTTCCACTGAACGCATCACTCCAATAAGCTTTACACAGTGACTGTGTGTTATGCTTTCACATAATCTGTTGTTAATCTTCTGTGTATTGCTTTAGATTTCAGTTAGAATTGTCTAGCAACAGATAAATCTTCATAACCCCACCTGTAGGAGTGATTTATATCCAGACCAACACAAGTCTGGTACATCAACAAGCAAGGGGGGGGGGGGCATGCTCCTAGCTATTGTTTTGAGAAGCAGTGAGAGTGAGGCAGTGGGTGATACCTTCCAACTGCTTTCTGATGGCAATGCACGTTTTGTGGAAGACCAACATTCTAGTGGACAGGTTGAGCAGATCTGTTCTGCTACCTCACTAGTGGTCTCTCATCTTGACAGTGGTAACTCAAATCTTTTGTCAGTGGGGCCAACCATGCTGCAATCTTTTTGCTTCTCCCACAGTTCCAAATACAGCAGGTGCTTTGCTCTGGCCCCTTTTTGAAGTGTGAGCCTCTGAGAGATGATGCAATTCACGACTGGCCCTTCAGTCTGCTATGCTCTTTTCCACCAACTACCCTAATCCTGAAATTTCTGCAGAAAGTATTACATTGAAAAATCAAGGTCATCCTCATTTCCCCTTTTTGGCATCAAAAGGTGTAGTTTCCCTGCCTCTGGCCTCGTCTGGTGCACTCTTCTTGAGTGCTGGCTCTAATTCCAGATCTACTGTTTTACCCATCCAGATCACCTCATCTGGATAGTCTATCTGTAAAATTAACTGCATGGTTTCTCCACAATGATGGCTAGTCAGTCCAGACTTTCATCCCAAGTGATCCACATTCTTTACTTCTCAGAAACCACCCACTAGGAAAGTTTACAAAAGTAAATGGAAAATGTTTTCCATTTGGGCGTCACTGAGAAATCTAGACCCTTTTTATGCTCATATACCAGCAGTGTTGGAATTTCTTGCCTCCATTTTCCATAATGGAGCTAGTTTAATTTATAGTCAAGGTTCGGTTAGCAGCCATCCTAAATTTCTTTATGAGAGAAAATCATAGTTCAATAACCTCACTTAAACTGTGCAAAGCCTTCCTCAGAGGTACCTTTCTTTTTTACCTCCTCTTAAGAAACGTACTCCTCCTTGGGATTGAATTGTCTTGTTATAAAGACTTGACCCAAGCTCCTTTTTGAACCTGTTGACAAGGTGGACTTAAAATTTCTGACTTGGTAAACCCCTTTTCTAGTAGTGATTACTTCATCCCAAATGGTGTCAAAGCTCTATCTATCAACCTCCTTATATTATCTTCCACAATGTAAGGGTTATTTTATGCACCAATCCTTCCTTTTTGCTTAAAGTAGCTTTGCAGACTTTACATGCCTTTATTTCCAATTACAAATTGGATTTGCTTTCCAGAGATAGGGTGGATTGATTCTGCCATCTTTTGAAACATCTTTCCATGAGATCAGCGGATTTATTTAAATCAAAGAGAATGTATAGCCTACTTAGGACTTGTCAGAATTACAGGATAGTCAAAAGGCAAAATCAAAACGAGAGAGAAACTGCAGCTAGTAGATATCTAAAAGACAGTGGGAGAAATAATGATAAAACAAGGATTAATTAGCAGGCTATATAAGGCACTGCAAGAGATGGAAAGAAAAGAATGTGAAAAGATAAGAAACACCGGGAGTATAGCATTAGTGAGGAGCATCTCTCTTCTTCTCCTTCTTCTTCTTTCAGCTGCTCCCATTAGGGGTCGCCACAGCAGAATAACTGTTTCCATTTCTTCCTGTCCTATGCATCTTGCTCTGTCACACCCAACCACCTGCATGTCCTCTCTCATCACATCCAGAAACCTTATCTTAGGCCTTCCTCTTTTCCTGTTACCAGGCAGCTTCATCGTTAGCATCTTTTTCCCAGTATACTCTGCATCCCTCCTCAGCACATGTCCAAACCAATGTAATGTTGCCTCTCTGGCTTTGTCTCCAAACCTTCCAACCTGGGTTGACCCTCTAATATACTTATTCCTAATCCTGTCCATTCTCGTCACACCCAGTGCAAATCTTAAGATCTTCAGCTCTGCCACATCAAGCTCTGACTCCTGCCTTTTTGTCAACGCCACTGTCTCCAACCCATATAACATAGCTGGTCTCACTACCCTCTTGTAGACCTTCCCTTTCACTCTTACTGGTACTCGTCTGTCACAAATCACTCCTGACACTCTTCTCCACCTACTCCATCCTGCCTGTACTGTCTTTTTCACTTCTCTTCCACACTCACCATTACTCTGAACTGTTGATCCCAAGTACTTAAACTCCTTCACCTTTGCCACCTCTACTCCCTGCATCCTCACCATTCCTCTATCCTCCCTGTCATTCACACACATATATTCTGTCTTAGTCCTGCTGACCTTCCTTCCTCCTCTCTCTAGAGCATATCTCCACCTCTCCAGGGTCTCCTCCACCTGTTTCCTACTCTCACTACAGATCACAGTGTCATCTGCAAACATCATAGTCCACGGGGACTCCTGTCTGATCTTGTCTATCAACCTGTCCATCACCATTGCAAATAAGAAAGGGCTCAGAGCTGATCCTTGATGTAATCCCACCTCCACCTTAAATGCATCTGTCATTCCCACCACAGACCTCACCGCTGTCACACTACCCTCGTACATATCCTGTACCACTCTTACATACTTCTCTGACACCCCCGACTTCCTCATACAATACCACAACTCCTCTCTAGGCACCCTGTCATATGCTCTCTCTAAATCCACAAAGACACAATGCAACTCCTCCTGACCTTCTCTGTACTTCTCCATCAACACTCTCAGAGCAAACATCGTATCTGTAGTGCTCTTCCCTGGCATGAAACCATACGGCTGATCACTAATCATCACCTCCCTTCTTAACCTAGATTCCACTGCTCTTTCCCATAACTTCATGCTGTGACTGATCAGTTTAATCCCTCTGTAGTTACTACAGCATCCCTAAAGAATGGAATGCAATAATGTTGGCCTTGAGATATTCCACTAAATCCAGGAGATTCTGCATGTTCACCTTGGCCAAATGTTTTAATACCCCAAGTTGTGTAAACAAAATGTTCCTGCAGGCTTCAACAAGTGCTGGATGTATGGCAAGGAACAAAATGGGACAAAGGAACACAAATTTTGGGAATGTACTAAACCGGATCAATTTAAAATAGAATTGTAGGAGGAAGTGATAAGAATGGAGGGAATCACTAAAACAGATTAAAGAGGGTTTTCTTCTGAATTAGCATAAAGAGGGAAAGATTAAAAAGTGAGAAAAATGTGTATACATTACTTAGGATGGTGGTAAAAAAACAATAAAAAGATTATGGAGTAAGATGGAAGCTCCAAAGACAGGATAGGTAAAAATGATGATGAATGAAATTAAAACCACATAGTTGGAAAAGAGAGGACAAGATGGGAGAGCATTCCGGGAGTGGAAATGGTATAAAAGGGAGATACAGGAGGGAGAAAAAGAACAACCTGCTGAAGTGCTGGAACAAAGTTAGCATGAATATGATCAGAGAAAAGATAGAAAGGAAAAAGTCTTTTAAAGTTTGATATTAAATATTAAAGGTGCAAATACAGGATAGTATGCTTTTAAATTATATCGGAAATTGCAAGTATATAGTTTATAGCTGAATATTGTTTTGTAAATAAAACAACCTACTTCTGGCGCAGTTTAGGATAATTGATAACAATTGTAAAAGTGTGGGTTCTGTGCTAGGTTGAGTAAAACTGTATAAAATAGACATGGATGAGGACAGTAAATGAATTATTGATAGAAAGGACCAAACAAAGTAGTTTCACAGCACACAGGTGTTGAGTTGAATAAAGAGCCAGACCATAAAGTTGATTGATTAAAAAAAAAAAATGATAAGCATGGTTTTCTGAACTAATCCACATGTGACTGCAGTCCTAATAACCCTCCCACTCCACTGCAGTCTTGACTCAACAAGAGGAGACCCTAACCAACTATACTAGAAGTGAGCATAGCAACAGAGATAAAAGCACTGGAAGTGGGATCGTTAGGAAAGGGTAGGAGCAAATTACACAGAAAAAAATATGAATTGTGGGAACAATACATGGGGAATATTGTTTTGGAGAAGGAATGAGGTTTAAGGGAAGGCAGGAATTGAATGAGCTATGCAATGTTCTGTACAGAAGGTTATATGTGATGTATAATGTTTGCAACTGAAAAAGTCAATATGATTTTTCAATTGTATAAATGTGTGATTGCATACATCATAAAAGATAATTCAATAAAGCTGTTTCTTGTTTAAAAAAAAAAAAAAAGAGGAGGCCCTAATGTATGCCTCTGTCAAAGGAATCACACAGAAATGGAGAAATTCTGGTTAAGACCCAACAGTCATCTTTTCTGTCACCAGATGATCTATATGCTACAAAAGACCTAGAGGTCTAATATCAGGAAATCATACCTACCTAAATGGAAGATGTTTTCAATGTATTAGAACAAGAAACAAGTTGTCTTTGTCTTGCTGTAGTATATTTTAACTTTTTTTTTTACCAGCATATTGTTTAGATTTAACACTTTTATTACATTATCACTTAAGCACAGTGTATAGTGTTGTTACCTCACAACAAGAATATCCCCAGTGCAGTCAGGGATGCCTTCTGTGCAGAATCTGCACGTCCTTCCTGTGTTCACGTGGGTTTTCTTCAGGTGCTCTGGTTTCCTCTCACATTTGAAAGACATGCAGTAGGTGGATTGGACACACTGAATTAGCCATAGGTGTGAATATGCGTGCAAGTGTGCAACATGGAAGAACAGCTGTGGCAGGGCTAACTACTTGGAGGTGGGAACCTTGAATCTAGATGATTCTCACTATTAACGTGACACCCTGACACCACATCCAAAAATGGGAAAAGAGGGTTTTGGATAAATGGATGAACATAAGCAGCATATTTGTTTGTTTCTAGCTAAGTACATCTTTCAGCAACCCTTCCCAGTCTTGTTAAACTGTGCTACTAATCTGTTCTTGAATGGTATTTTACATGCGAGTTGAAAAAACTCATTCTTCCTTTATAGTGCTTAAATTTTGTGTTTTAAGTGCTGCCACTTTCTTTTTGCAAATCTTAAGAGTTCTGCTCCTCTTATATCTGTGTCTTCTGATACCTTTTTTAATAGTAGTCATGAGTTTTGCAGTGAGAAGCAGGTCTTAATATGTAGAAAGCCCTTCAAAGTCTTCTAAAAGGGCATGATTGCCCTAAGCACCAACTCCTATTTTATTCATAATTTGATCTTCAAGCTGTTCTTGAGTCAATCTATCCAGCTTCCTGCCTTTCATCCCGTCCAGAGAAGAAAAGGGAGAGGGTTCTGCAAACTCTAAATGTGCATAGTCTGTTGAGTCTTCTACTATGAGTGATTGTAACACCAGTCATTCATAACTAAAATTATTGATTGCCAGTTCCTTGAAAGCTGCCATTACTGAAAGAGTAAGAGTACAGTGCAAAGTAAGTTTTTTTGTTTTGTTTTGCTTTTTTTTGCGGGGAATCTCCACAAACTCCCCCAAAATTATATGTACTTACCCCACAGTTATACAGTAGGGAAGGGGAAGGGTGAAACTCCCAAAAGAGCATACAGTTTAATCAGAAACTCACTAATTTCTGTCTAACACAAGTGTACAGTAATCCATGATCCATCATACTTCATCAAAACATAGGGAAACCTCACCTGAGATATAATAACATGACTAGACTTAAGACTGATATCTTTCTTCCAGTATAGGAGGGTAAAGCAGCATCTAAATAGACTGTCCTAATGGCTAGCAAATTGCACTACCATATTTTGAAAATTCATGGTAAATCTGTAACTAGCCAGATCAATATGCATTCTTCTGTGGCAACTGTCACTACTTTTAGCCTTCAAAAATTTCAGCCAGAGCATGAGAACATGTATGAGGCAGCAAAGATGTGGTGAAATTGCTCAAAACGTGACTAGTAATCCAAAATTAGGCACTGGAGACCAGCAGTTCCAACACACAAGTAATTTAACGTTCAAACACAGCAAAAGGAACACACATCCACAAATAACATAAACGCTGATAAAAACACGTCCCCTTATGTTTTTGTCTCATAGAACTTCATCAGATGGGCAAATACATCATAGTTACCTAGTTAAATAACTTTTCCTGTTTGAATAGAACAATGAAATTAATGATTCAGTTAGTTACCAAGATACAGAAAGAGTGGATTCTAAACTGCATGTGACAGTCTTGAAATGTTGAATAAAATACATTTAAATATTCATATTAAAACTGTTCATATAAAAATATATTCATATTAAAATGTACAATGTATTAATTAATAAATTCAAATAAATAATGCTTGTTAAATATATTGTTTAAAAGTATTTAAAATGCAATGGCATAAAATAATATAGAATACTAGTCCATCACCATCTGGTGGACAAATAATAGAACACATGAAAATGTATATAAAATCAAGAATTCACTTAAATAAACCAGGATAAAGTAATACTAAGATACAGAAAGAGTGGATTCTAAACTGCATGTGACCGTCTTGAAATGTTGAATAAAATACATTTAAATATTCATATTAAAACTGTTCATATAAAATATTGTTTGTGTCTTTCGGCTTTTCCCGGTTAGGGGTCGCCACAGCGGAACTCCGGTCCGCTAATGATTGGTAGTGGATTTTTACGTACCGGGTTACCAGCCCTGATGCACAACCTTCAACGAAGGCACGCCCCATTCACGTATGCCTCCACACAGAAGACGCTCTAGCTGAGAATCAAATGGGGCGTCTTTCTATGAGGTGACAACGCTACCGCAGCACCACCACCGCAGTACTGTTCATATAAAATATATTCATATTAAAATGTACAATGTATTAATTAATAAATTCAAATAAATAATGCTTGTTAAATATATTGTTTAAAAGTATTTAAAATGCAATGGCATAAAATAACTTAAAATAATATAGAATACTAGTCTAGCACCATCTTATGGAGAAATAATAAAACACATGAAAATGTATATAAAATCAAAAAGTCACTTATAAAAATCTAGAATTATTTTTAATGGACAGGAGAAAAAGAATATTCACAATAAACTAGTGAAGGAAAGCACTTTCAACCCCCCACTGCACCCCCAGCTTAGAAAAATTTGAACTGGTGGTGGAAAAAGAATTAAGGGAAATGTTGAAATATAATAGAGTGGCCCCAAATGTAACTACTGAGGAAAAGAATATTCTGTATGATTTTAAGGAAAACAAAAATCTTAGAACCATGAAACCAGACAAGGATGGAGGGGTTGTCTTAATGGATCATATCAGCTATGAAAGCAAAATGTTTGACTTGCTCAATGATGAAGAGACATACACTAGAGTTTCCTTGAACTAAGTCAACATTACCTATAAAAAGATTTCCATGTGTCTAAATGATCTAGTGATAGAGGGGCTCATAGACATTGAGACCTTATAACTTTTTAAATGTTGACAAGCCCAGAGTACCCTCGATCTTTGGCATACCCAAGGTCCTCAAAAGTATTATTAACCCATCGCTTAGGCCTATTGTCTCTGCGGAAGGATCAGTAACTGCACCTTTGGAAAAATATATAGATTATAATCTAAAAAACACAAGTTTTCAAAAATTAGAACATTCTCAAGGATTCATGGGAGTTTTTAAGATGCATAAGCAATGAGCAACAATCCAACACACGTACTTTCATTACACTTGATGTAGTGGATTTGTTCATGTGTATTCCACATGATGTGGGGCTTGCTTGGTTTGAGGAATTCATGGCCGATTGTGGGGATATTCCCTTTGGTGTATTTCGCACCTGTCTAATTTTAATGGACCTAGTCCTTAAGAACAATTTTATTTTCTTTCAGGGAGAATACTATAAACAATTGAAGGGCATGGCAGTGGGGGCACACTGTTCCCCTGCCTACGCCAATATTATTCTCCTATATTGGGAAAACAAATATGTATTCACTTCTGAATTTAAGCAATATTGGAACCTGTATGGGTGCTTTTTAGATGACATCTGTATTTTCTGGACTGGTACTGATGATCATTTTTTCAAATTCGTTGAATACATTTCTAAGACTACTAAGTTCCTAAAATTTACATATTAGCTTAACAATAGTGAGTTAAATTACCTTGATGTTAACATTCAAAGGGTGGACAATGGTTTCAAGTCTAAAATACATAGAAAGCAGACATTCTCTAATTCTTATCTTCACTATGCTAGTGCCCACCCCCCACACCAAAAAAGGTGGGTAATAAAATGTCAACTGGTCCGGGCTAGCAGAATGACATCTGATGACCAGGATTTTAAGAGAGAATGTGATTTTATAGTAGAAATGTTCAAAGCCAGGGGGTACCCTCCAACACTTTTGAATGATGTATTAACAGAAGTCATGGATGGTAGAGAGTCTAGGTTTGCCCCTATTTTGGGTAAAAATCTGCAAGTCCAGGTACGAGGATAGAAGTGGCGTCTTACCAATCTGCTTTGACTATCGCATATGATAGTGAAACCAATTTGGTCAAACAAGTTATAGACAAAGAGTGGAAAAAATTTGCAACCTTATCAGATTTAAATTGTATATTTGATAAGCCTCTTAAATGTGTGTACAAAAAAGGACGAAATATCAAAAATATTTTGGAAGGAGGTTCCCATTATAACAATTTCGGAACTCTCATTAGTAACAAAAAAGGTACACACAAATGTGGAAATTGCACCCAATGTAAGTACATACAGACTGGGAACATGTTATATTTAAAATGTAGAAACAAGTATATAACTACTAGATGGTATGCAAATTGTAATACCACAGGTGTGGTATATATTGTTTTGTGTTGGGCATGTGATTCCTTCTACGTAGGTAAGACGGAAAGAAGGTTAAAACAAAGAACGTATGAATACTTTTATGATTTAAGGAAGAAAAATTATAATAATGCCTTGTACAAACATCTTCAGGCATGTCAGACATGTCCAAAAGCAGAGTATCAATTTTTCGTGATAGAAGTGATCCCTATATAGACCACAGGGGTGGGCCATGGGAGACCAGACTCGAATACAGGGAACTATATTAGCAATTAGTCCTGGATACTTGCAACAATTCAGGACTTAATGATATGGTGTCTTTAAAATCTGCACTCAAGCTCAGGTCTGCAAAATTGTGATATTTGTACATTTTTACTTATATTCATGTTATTTTATCCTGGTTTATTTATTTAAGTGAATTCTTGATTTTATATACATTTTCATGTGTTTTATTATTTGCCCACCAAATGGTGCTAGACTAGTATTCTATACTATTTTAAGTTATTTTATGCCATTGCATTTTAAATACTTTTAAACAATATATTTAACAAGAATTATTTATTTGAATTTATTAATGAATACAATGTACATTTTAATATGAATATATTTTTATATGAACCATTTTAATATGAATATTTAAATGTATTTTATTCAACATTTCAAGACTGTCACATGCAGTTTAGAGTTCACTCTTTCTGTATCTTGGTAACTAATTGAATCATTGATTACATTGGTCTATTCAAACAGGAAAAGTTATTTAACTAGGTAACTATGATGTATTTTCCCATCTGATGAAGTTCTATGAGACGAAAATGTAAGGGGAAGTGTTTTTATCAGCGTTTGTTATTTGTGGATGTGTGTTCCTTTTGCTGTGTTTGAACATTAAATTACTTGTGTGTTGGAACTGCTGGTCACATCACATATAGGGCATTCAGTAGCAGATTTTGCTTTGCTCCTGCTGCTCTTAAATACCATGCTGTAGCCCTTCATATATATGTCTAAGGTCAGAGGCGTTCTGTGTCATACTGTCTTATCTGTAATGAGTACACTGCAGCCATACTGTCCTGTGTGTACTGAGTGTACTGCGGCCAAGATATATATAATGAACAAAGTACAGTTGTGTGACAATACTTTCCTTAACAATTAGTCATGTTGAGGATATGCTCCATAACAAGCTGAGTGTGTATATGTACCTTAACCAAAGATATTAGAATAATTGGAGCAGTGGTGCACCAGGAGCTCTCACCCACTCCTCCCCTTGCCTCACATGTTCTGTCCTTCCATTTGTTTGATTTTTGGGTACTTTCTGAGCTGCATCACAAAGGCAGACAGCTGGGCAACACAATGCACATGTAAGTTAGTGTGTTTCTATTTATTCAAGATTTGTTTTCTGGTGGAAAGATCATGTATTTAGGTGGATATGTTAATGTTTTTTTTCCCTATATAATGTATTAATACATTGTAAGATTAACCTGAGGAGGTTTGCTTCAGTATCTTATTTATTTATTTAATATTTTATTTATTGATATTTCTTGACCGGGAAAGTCTGAATGAGACAGGAGCCCATTTTCAGCAGAGGCCTGGGGAGAAAAGCTCCACAAACACATTTATGATTGCACATCATTTTACAAGAATTTACAGAAATTACAGTACAATATAACAAAATAAGAAACAGACTAATACATTGTGGGAAGTTACAATATCAGAGAGAAAAACAGGAATTTACTATATATGTGTGTGTGTGTGTGTGTGTGTGTGTGTGTGTGTGTGTGTGTGTGTATGTATATGTATGTATATATATATATATATATATATATATATATATATATATATATATATATATACACACACACACACACACACACACATTGAAATAGGTTGAAAGTTAAGAAAGGAAAAAAAATCACTAGTGGGGTAGTTTTAAAGAGGTGAGGGGTTAGAATGATAGTTAAGGTTAATGAGATGTATAGTAAGAGCAGAGTTGTTTAAAGTAATTTGCAGATCAAAAAGTTTCATACAGGTTTTGATGGCTAGAGGAAGGCTCAAGGAGAGTACGATTATCTATTTGGATAGATTCAGGGGCAGATTTTAGTATTTAGTTGGTAGATGTCCTTCGTGTTTCACTGTTGCAGTCATCGCATTTGGATTATCCCTGCTGGGGCAGCCCTCGGTCGGCCTGAATACCGGAGACTTAGTATTTCTGCATCGGTTGCTGTCGCTTGAAGACTCATGTCAGGTCATTTCTGAATTGAAGTTGAAATCTTCAAAAGCTAAGTAGCCCATTGGGGATCCTTTTTTCTTGCACTAACCGATGTCAGAAAAAGTTAATAATTGTCTTGCCTGTGGAAAGCAAATACCACACCAGGACTTCCACTCCTACTGCGTCACTTGTCTAGGCCCAAACCACGTTGTCCCTCATTGTTGGTTCTGTGCTTTAACACCAGAACTATTTGTCGTCGGGCCATTATCGTAGCCAGATATTCTCATTTACAGTCCTTGAATTCTGATATGGCTTCCATAAGCCATCCGACAGCAGATCTTCCAAAAAACTTAGAGATAAAGACAGTGACAGACCTCACAGGACCAAACCTTCCGACGACGCTTCCGCTAAGCTGGTCATCAGTCCTCCGGAATTCAGTGAGGTGTTTCGCAGCCCCTGATGCCCGCTTCAGTTAATTCGCAGGCCTCTACCGAGACTCTTTCGGAGTCCGGTATGCCACAGAACGCTTCTTCATCTAAAGCTCCTGTGGTCTTATCTACCTTGGATGGGTCTGGAGCTGCTGTGCAGGTACCAGCTTCCGAGGAAGCCCTTCGCAACACCGAATCCAGACATAAACTGACGCCCATAGCCAGCCTTAGGCATAGGCCAACTAGGCGGCCGCCTAGGGCACCGGTCTAGCAGGGGCACTTTTCTGGTATTTATTTGATATAGTTAGACCAGGATGGGGGCACCAGGTAGTGTGGTAAGGGGCGCCGTGGAGCCTTTTTGCCTAGGGCACCAGTTGACCTAATGCCGCTGCAGCTGATGCCTTCTTTCATGACTACCATTCTCTCTAAAACAACCAAGTTCCTTAGGCCCAGGGGTCGAACCACCCCCAAGAAACCAACTTCCAGCCATTCTGTGGCGCCTGCTCCCTTGCCTCAGTCACAAATTCTTAGAATGGCAGAGGACCTTATGCTGATTAGGGAAAGCCAAGCCACTCCCTCAAAAAGAAAAAGAGATCTGTCTCCAGAAGTTTTGTCTGAACAAGAGTCAGATGAATCTGATGTATCTGACTATGAAGACATGCAGCCCCTCTCTACATATGAGGATTCTGATGCAGAGGAATCTATTCCTTCAGACTCTCCCCCAGAGTATTTTTCCTTTGGGGAAACCCTGCATACCTTAAGGAAGCATTTCAAATGGGAGAGTCAAGACTGCCCACAGTCTAAAAAGAGACTCAGAGTTCCTGGATCTTCCACAGCACAGGCTCTTAGCTACCCCCTCAGTCCTAGATGTGGTGGATGATGTCTTCCTTGAATCCTGCTTGACTCCAGACACCGTACATCCTGCTCCCAGAAAGCCAGGCGGGTACTGGAGAGTCCCTGACTCTCACAAATATCTCTTTAAAAACCCAACAGCAGACCCTCAGGTCATTACTCAAGGCCCAAAAGGGGCTAAGGCTACTTCAGCTAATAATCCCACCCCCTCAGACAGAGGGATTCCAGAGTACTGGACAGATGGGGTAAAAAAAGTACACATCTCCACTACTCTTGCTTATCAGGGCACTAAATTGTCAGTTCCATATGCTTAAATATCAGCAACATACCTTGGAACTCCTTAAACAAAAGATTTCCTCCTTTCCTGCATGGGCAGAATCTAAATATTTACAGAAATTAATGGACTCTGCTGGTCAAGTAACTAAACACACTTTGCACTGCGGTTTTGTTGCCCTAGAAGCTTCTTGCAGGGCAGCAGTCACTGGATCTGTCATTAGAAGACATGTATGGCGTAAGGAACAGCCCCTGCCAGACCATGTCAAATCAAAATTACTGGATGCACCCTTACACAAAGATAACTTACTTGGTACTAAAGCAGAAGAGGTGTTAAAAAAGATGGAAGAAAAAGCAAAATCTATGCAGACTATTAAGGATTTCTTACAGGTACAGCCCCCTAGGTTCAGCAGGCATTTTCCTTCCAAGCACTGGTCCTTTCCTGCACCTATTAAACAGGGCCAGCCTAGGTCCGGTGGAAACAGACCTCCAAGACAGCAGTCCCATGGGTTGCAGAGATCTAAGCAGTGGACTGCCTTCACTTCAAAACCAGGGAGTTCTAAGCCAACCCCTTATGGTAAAAACTCAATGACTCTCCCCCTCCCTTCCTCACATCTGCCTACCATCACATACCCCTAGGAGGAAAACTCTACTTTCACTCAAGCACCTGGGCCACCATTATCAAGGACCAATGGGTTCTGAACATTGGGTCTTAGGGATACACATTCAACCCAAAAAGAGTTCCCAGATCTACCACCGAATCAGTGGGCAGAGGCTCAAAAGTAAATCCGTACCCTCCTCTCCTTGGGAGCAGTAGAACACGTTCCTGTAGAGCAGATAGGCCAAGACTTCTTCTTCAGACTTTTTCTGGTACCCAGAAAAGAGGGCACCTGGCACCCCATCCTCTATCTATTCATTCTAAACACCTTCCTGGTGATCCCAAAATTCAAAATGCTCACCCTCCAGCAACTGCTACCCATGCTGTCCAAAGACACTTGGCTAGTCACCCTGGACCTAAAAGCGCCTACCTCCACATTCCCATCAGGGAGTCCTGCAGGATATATCTTTGTTTCAGGGCAGGATCTCAACACTTTCAGTTCTCTGCACTTCCCTTTGGCTTATTTACTGCTCCCAGAGTGTTCACAAAATGCCTGGCTCCGGCCATTGCTTTTTGCAGACAAAGAAATATTCAAATTTATCCCTACTTAGATGACAGCCTTATTCAGGCAGATAGCCAGGAAAAGCTGCTCAAAGACCTGGCCTTTGTAAAGGACCTGTTAACTTCCTTAATGTACACAATCAATGAAAAGAAATCCAAACAGGTACCTACCAAAAGGATAATCTTCTTGAGAGCAAGTCTGGACACACAGCATCCCAGATGGCACACCTAACACCAGATAAACATAGTTTCCTGTCATCTTACTTCTCTCAACTGGCCACCAGGCCCCAGCTTTCTGCAAGGGAAATCCTGCAAGCCCTGGGGTTCGTGACATTTTGCATACTCCTTATTCCATATGCCAGACTGCATATGAGGAAACTTCAATGGTACCTAAAGAGCCTTTAGTGTCAACACTCTCAAGATCTGGAAACTCTTTTACCTATCATTCCTTGCCTGAGGAAGGAATTTCTTTAGTGGGCAACAGTCTGCTTTCACAACAAGGGACTGCCCTTCTTCCTACACCCTGCCACCTAGACCCTCACTACAGATGCAGCAGACTACGCTTGTGGTGCACACCTGGACAGCAGGTGCATACAGGGCTAATGGAACCCCCAGCAACTCCCCCTGCACATCATTCTAAAAGAGATGATGGCTGTGCAGCAGGCCTTGATAGCTTTCAAACCTCTTCTCTCTCCAGGGGTTCTCCTAATGAAAACAGACAATACCACAGTGATGTGGTACATTAACAAGCAGGGAGGGACTCACTCCTACCCGCTGTGCAGGCTGGCCATGACCCTTTGGTTCACAGCCTTTTCCATGCATCTACACCTGTTAGCACAATATCTGCCAGGCTCTCTCAACTCCCTGGCAGACCAGTTAAGCAGAAAACTGTTGGACCCCAACGAGTGGCAGCTCAACAGAAACACTTTCTTGCTAATAACTCAGAAATGGGGCACCATGGAGGTCGACCTCTTTGCCTCCCACAACAACCATCAGCTCAGCAAATACTGCACCAGGGAGCATCACTGCATGGCATGGAAAGTAGATGCCCTGTCCTTCCCCTGGGTAAACCTCTCAGTCTAGCCTTTCCTCCCTACCTGTCATTCCCAAGGTACTGATCAAAATAAGGGAGGAAAAACCAAGGACCATTCTCATAGCTCCAGACTGGCCCAGACAGCACTGGTACCCCTTGCTGCGCAGCCTGTCGCCACTGCCCAAATGGAATCTTCTTCAGATTCTCAAACTCCTAACCCAGAGGGAAGGGGAATTCATGCACCCCCAATTGCAGACACTCAGTTTGGCAGCTTGGCTTAAAACCTGACCCCTGACCAACCAGCCCTCCTCAGTAAACACGTGCTGGATGTTATCCGAGAGGCCAGACACCCTAGCACCAGAAAGTCTTATGCAGATAAATGGAAAACGTTCTGCACCTGGATCCAGGCTAAGGGGGCCAATATGGCACAGCCCTCCATCCCTCTCATCCTGGATTATTTAGCTGACCTACTACACAGTGGTCTCTCTTTCTCCTCTGTAAAAATTCATGCCTCTGCTATTTCTGCTCATTTTCCCACTGAGCAGCCTCTTTTTTCACTCCCTGTGATCAAACAGTTCCTCATAGGGGCTAACAACTTGAGACCCCCCAGAAGGGCACCAACACCAGCTTGGGACCTTAACTTTGTCTTGGAAAAGCTCACCCTGACTCCTTTTGAACCAGCTTCTTCTGCAGAGCTAAAATTTCTCTCTTGGAAGACTGCCTTCCTCCTGGCCATCACTTCAGCCAGAAGAGTCGCTGAGCTGCAAGCACTCATGGTAGTGGAACCCTACATCATCTTCCATGCAGACAGGGTATCCCTCAGAACTAATCCATCCTTCATGTCCAAGGTGGTATCCAGTGTGGCTCTCAACCAATCCATCCATTTGCCCACCTTCTTTCCTAACCCTCAAAACGGGGGAATGGATTCTGCACTCTCTAGATGTGCACAGGCAGTTCAGATACTATCTGGACAGGACTAAATCCTTCAGAAAATCTGGTCAACTGCTCGTTAGCTTTGCTTCAGGGGCAGAGGGCAAAACCATCTCCAAACAAACCATTTCCAAATGGATAGCACATTGCATCCATTTCTCCTACAAACAGCATGGCAAACCTCCCCCTAAGGGGAGCAGCCTCCACCTCTGCAGCATTCCTCAGAGGAGTCCCCACCAGGGACATCCTGGAGGCTGCCACCTGGACATCTGTTCACACCTTTACCAAACATTACCACCTGCCTCTCTTTTCTAAATCCAGGACAGGTTTTGCCTCTGCAGTCTTGCAGGGCATGCTAGCCAGCCCCTAGCTTCATTGACTACCTCCACCCATTTCCTCAGCTTTGGGAATCTACCCAAATGTGATGACTGCAACAGTGAAACACAAAGAACATAGCACAGTTGTGTACACTTACCATAAATGTAGATGTTCAAGTGTCGTCACTGTTGCAGTTCTGGTTTCCCTCCATCCCCCCTGCTTCTTTTTGTTACCATTCTTCCTTGTTTTTCTCCTTTCCTTACAAGGAACATATTGGTATTTTTTTTCCACTGGTGGGGTCCTACCACCACAGCCTGGCCTCCTAATTTGGGGGCTCCTGACCAGTTAGGGCAAGAAAAACTGATGTAGTGGTGTCAGCTGCCTTCCTTTATACCACTGACGACCTGACATCAGTCTTCAAGCGACCACAACCGACGCAGAAATACTAAGTGTCTGGTATTCAGGCCGGCCGAGGGCTACCCCAGCAAGGATAACCCAAATGTGATGACTGCAACAGTGAAGACACTTGAACATCTTCATTTATGGTAAGTGTGCACAACTATACTTTCTTTAGGGTGAGTTTAAATTTGTTGAAGCAGCTAATGGCGTTTAACGACAGTGTCTGAGTAAAGGCCGTGTCCGGTTCTTCTGTTTGGTATGTGTAGTTATGAGTTGTTTATTTTCAGAGCAAAGGGTTCTGGTGGGGCTGTAGTATATTAAAATGTTCTTTAGGGCAGGGCAGTTGTTTGGATTGTAGACAGTTTTATGTGCTATGGACAGTTGAATGAGGTTAAGGTGATGTGGAAATTGCAGCAAATTCTTTTAAGATTTGTCAGTGATGTGAGTGGTATGAGCTGCTTGTGGCAAAATTGGTGATTTTGTGGTAGCATGACTAGAGCTTATTTTGTAGAGATGAGTGCAGGTTAGTAAAAATGGGGGCACCGTATAATAGGGAGGGGAGCAAGTAAGTGTTGGCGAGAGCTTTTTTGGTGGTCCTGTCCATGAAATGTTTGTCTGTACAGGGCTCCTAATTTGCAGTGTTTTTTTTAATGGCATTACCACTATGGTGTTCATATGTAAGTTTATAGACAATGGTACTATCTAATTGTTTAGCATGGAATATGATTTCAATATCTGTGTTGCTTTGGGAGAAAATATGAAAGTGAGAGTCAGGTGAGAGGGGTTTTGCTGCGAAGAGCAGAAGCTTTGTTATTTGGTATTAAGTGGTAGTTGTGATTCAGTTAACCAGGCTTCTGTTGCAGTAAAGGTATCTTGGGTTATTTGTTTGAGGTGCTGTATGTTATTTGAAGAGGAGATGATGGTCGTACCATCTGCATATTGGATAGTAGAGCTAAGAGGAGCAGTGTGAAGGTTGTTGGTAAATATTGTTAGAGTAGAGGTCTTTGTGGTACTCCAGTTTGGTTGGTTTGGTGTTCTGATAGGGTATTTTGCTATTTTACACATTGTTGCTTGTTAGTGAGGTAGCTATTAAACCGTTGGTGGGTGGTTGGGGTGCAGCTGATATTAGGTGTTGTATAAGTTTTTTGTGTGATACTGTATCAGAAGCCTTTGACAGGTCTAGTAGTAGTACTGAAGTAATATTACCCGAGTCGTTGGATCTATGTACAGTATCCATGAAGGAGATAAGTGCAGTGCTTGTGCTGTGAGAGAGGCGAAAGCCATGTTGGGTGGGGGTGAACAAGTTGTGTGTGAGACGGTGAAGTAATTGTTTATGGATACACTTTTTGAGGAGTTTGGATAGTGGGGAGAGGATACAGATTGGGCGATAGTTAGAGGGTTCATTGGAGTTACCTCCTTTGTGAAGTGGGGTGATGATGGAATTTTTTTCCAGAGGTTCAGTACATAGGATTCTGTAATTGAGAGGTTGATCAAAATGTTACTGGGGTATGCTATGGCCTCGGCAAAAAGTTTTAAATATTCTGGTGGGAGGTCTTCAGAGGAAAGAGAGCATGGTATTAATTTTCTGAGGAGTCTCTGAATTTCTGTGGTTGGTACTGGCTGTAGTGAGAAGCGCTTAGATGGTACATTATTGCTTTGGTGAAGGGGAGAAGAATTGTCTGTGGGGGGGACTTTCTAAGCAAGGACTGCTTTTGTGGGGTAGAGGAGGAGGGGGAAAGGAATTTGATAAGGTGAGGGTAGAGGGGGAGGAGTCTTCTTTTAATTTGTGTATGCTATTTATAAAATGTGAGTTGAGCATAGTGGCTATTTGTAATGGTGTTTTTTCCGGGCATGGTGATGGGTTTTGTTTGGTGCTTATTGATGCTTTTCCAGAAATGTTTTGGGTTGTATGGTTACTCAGATGGTTAGAGAAATGTTTTTTCCCTGTTTATTCAGGATTTCTGAGGTCCGTTATTTGTTAGCTAGAATATGGCTTCACATACACTTGATAATTTCCTGGTCCAAGTTACCCTTTTCTTTACAGCTGAGTTACCAGCTCACATCCCTGACATCGAAGGTAACCCCACACTGGAAGCATCTGGCCAGAAGTCTACATCTGCATACGGCTAATGCCCCTACATATAATGAATGTGCTACAGTGGTGACAATTGTATTTGAATATCTTCAGTTACAGTGAGTACTGTTCCCAACTGTGCATTTTGGAAGCAACATAGATACATGTGATATTTTTATTTATTTATTTTTTTTCTCTGTCTTGCTTTAGATAAGAGTATAAAAGGAATGGAATTCTGTAAAGTCTGAGATAAAGATCCAAGCTAAAAAGTGAAAGAATTGTTTGGACCATCTCTTCTGCTACGTCTTCATTGTATTCCTCCAGTGTTGAATAAGCTGAGAATTGCATTGAGAGAGTTTTTGTGACATCTTTGATACACTGCACTGAAACACTGAAATGCAGTTTGTTTGCTGGTTTTCCTAACATTTCAGCTGTCATGTTTTTATTTAAATTTAAGAGTTTATTAGCTCTATCTGCAGAACGCACTGTAAATTAATTCTGTAAGAGGGTGGAGCAGCTGACTATAACCAGCTACACATCTGTTTTCGGAATAACTAAATATTCATGAAGAAAACAACTTGAAGTCACTTCCTGCTGATTCCTTTTTTTCTTCATTTGCATATGGTGATAAATTATTGACTTGTCTAATATATAAAATAAGCTGGCTATTTGTATCTACTTTTGTAAAAACCTTGAATGTGATTTTTTTTTTCTTAATTTGGAAATTCTACAGATGTTATAGCAACCCTAAGCCTGATTTTATTCTGCTTTATTTAAAATGTTCCAAGTGTTACATACTTAAAGGAAAAAGTAAAGGCTGTTCTATGGACTGAGAGGCTGTCTTTACTTCCCTTTCCTGTATCTTTGACACAGTTAAAATCAGTTAAAATTCTTTCTTTAAAATGTTTACCTCATTTACATGGTGGTAAAAATGCTAAACTCATTTGTAAAGTATGCTTCAGAAAAAAAAATCCAGACCATTAACAAAACCACATACTTTTAACACGCACGTAGTATTACATACTGACTGTAAGCATGAATTTTTAAATGCAACTTCATGATATGAGCTTCAGTAATAACTCTTCTTGTATTTGTATGTCTTTGTTTATAAATTTTTATGTATTTGTTTTGTCAGTTATGTTTTCCACCAGTGTAGTTTTCATTGTTTAATGTCCGCACTTGTTTTTAATGTTAGTAATAAAACAGGAACGATGTGCTCTTTTGGGAGGAACATGATCTTATGTTTGCATTTGGAAGACTATTTTTGAAGTGGCTGTTGCGGTATGAAACACTATTTGTTTAGTATGTAACTAGCTAGTGTACAGAATGCTCTTCCTGAGAATATTAGATGCATAAATTTCATGAATTCAAAGCAAAAATAAACATCTTGTTGCTCAGTAGCTGGTATTTTCATTGCAGTAGTGAAATAATACCATTACCTATTATTATTAACATAATGTCAGATGATGTTCATCTCGATCACTGCTTCACTAGCCTAAGCTACATGGATTATATTCATAGATTCATAGGTATATACCAAGCTAACAACCACCTGGCTTAGCCATACAACCCAACTCAGTTGCATACCCTGGTAACATAGGTTCGTAGGTTATATCCTGCCAAGGATATAACAGCTGCCCAGCTTCCAAAGCTTCTGGGCACATTACATGCAGCCAAACTGTCTGGTAGCTCGAGCTAAGTTGGCTGAAAGACAGGTTTATGCGCCAAGCCCTTTAGAGCTTTACTGCTGCTAAAGAGTACACTTCTCTGAGGCTTTTGAGGGTCAATGGTCGGCTTGTGCTCTCTCTTTGCTGGATGGATAGGTTCCCTTAGGGGAAAACTTTCCATCCAATGTTGTCTATTTTTGTCCGATTCAACTTGTGAGTTGTCTGATCCAATCAGATTCAAACTTGGCACCTTCTTCTAGAGCTTTGGATCTAAGGTTCTGCCTCCTCCCCTACCCACAATTCCCTCCTTCTAGGTAGTTTACCTCAGATCTCATTTGCTGTCTGATTCATCAAGGTTCGGGTAAATATGGTGGTCATCCCATCCCCCTCTGTCTCTTGGTTAGATCAGGTTGGCCCACCAATTCCTGTTTCTACTGCTCCTTCCTTGGCAAACCCTTTGATTCCAATGGATTTGCAGTCAGACTCCATCCGGGAACATCTCTTATTGTTTTCGGTAGACTCCCATTTATCAATACCAACTCTGCATTCTTATGCAAGCAACTCTTACACCTTTAAGTGTGTCTCTGTATTGTCTATGGTGCCAGCTTGTTTGGCTCTCTTGTTATCTATGACCTCAGTACTTTATATGTCAGCTCTAGTCTCAGCCCTAGAGCCAACTGGCCCTTCAGTGCCAGGGATAGCTCTTTCTGCTCCATCTGCCTCTTGCTCCTTGGGGACAGCTATGGTTCTGGCTGGCTTATCCTTGGTGCAATCAAGGTCTGCATTGCTATGAGAGTTTTTTGAGAAGATTGTGGACTGTCCAATCTAGGAAGGGGATGCTCCCTCGGTTTCATCTCTCCCTTAGTCACCAGGCTTTCTGAGTCCTTGAGCCCCTGTCTTTGGCCCATAGGATAGACCATCTCTGAAAGTCTCAAACCAATTATCCTTCAGGGTTCTAAGGATACATCTGGATCCTTGGATGACTCCCCAGCCAGGCTTCCAGAAAGTGTCAGTGCAAAAAGAGGCACATTGATTTTCCTATATAATCACTTACACCAGACACAGACCTTGATGACCACAAGGCATTCTTTAGCTATGTCAAGAATCTAAGTGGCAATTCTCAGATCTGCTCGGAGTTAGTGCAGAATGGCACAAACTACACTGAACTGACCGATATAGCCAACATCCTGGCAGACAGGTTCAGTGAAAACTTCACCCCCCCCCTCAGCCTCAAAAGGGCCCATAACTATACCAGAAGAATGTAGTGATGTCCTTCAAGGATGCATCTGCAGTCCTTACAAATGGGTTGTCCTGTCGTCAGGCAGCCCTTCGGTCGGCCGGATTCCAAAGTCTGGGTCTGGCCTCGGCTGGTGTCGCACTTCACCCGACGTCATAGCTGCAGTTATTCGGGTATAAAGGCATCAGCCGACGCCATTTTCCTTAGTCTTTCTTGCCGCGTGGCGCCCGAAGCAGAAGCTGTTCGCAAGTGCCGGTCGGTCAGAACCAGAGATTACTACTACCGAATACTTCTACTACTACCGAAGACTTCTAAAAAGCTAAGTACCCCGTTGGAGACTCTTTCTTGCCTCAGCCGATGTCAGAAAAAGTGAATAACTGTTTAACTTGTGGGAAACAAATACCTCATAAAGATTTCCACTCTTACTGCTTACCTTGTTTAGGCCCAGACCACGACGTAGCAGCTTGTCTAGCCTGTGCTTCTTTTAACCGGCGGACGCTTAGACGTCTGTCGGAATTTGCTGAGGAGTTTTTCGGCTCCGATTTTGCTTACATTATGCCGTCGGATCCTCCGACTACGCAAATATCTAAAAAACGCAAGGAAAAGGACCGACACTCGCAGTCCGCGGTTTCGGCCGAAACCACGGTTAAGCCAACCGCGGGTGTCTCGGTTTCGGCTGAAACCGAGCACGCGGTTCTTCCTTCAGCCGAAAACTTACCTCCAACCGAGGCCTCTTCCAACCTGGTGGAATCGGCTTCTGAAATCCCACCTGCTCTTGCAGTTTCTCAGGAATTATCTGACACTATCCCCTTGGATATTTCAACTCCTGCACGTGGAGCTGCTAGGCCACCTGCAGCCATGTCTATTAAGGCCTTTGCCAGGGCTAAAGCAGCTAAATGTACTAAATCTGTGCCTGCCAAGACCCCCCTCTCACAGGCCTAGCTCTAGTTCACAAATGCTTAGTCTAGCAGAGGATCTCATTTCTTTAATCCGGGGATCCCAACCTCACGCAGACAGGGCCTCTCACCCATCTCCAGAGAAGAGGCCTAGAGCAGAGCCCCCTGAGCCAGTTTCTACAGATGATTCCTCTGATGAGTCAGATAATACAGACCCTCCAGAGGGCCCTTTCTCCCCTTATGAAGACTCTGATGCGGAAGAGTCCATTCCTTCTGCCTCTCCGCCTGAGGAATTTTCCTTTGGGGAAACCTTGCATGCTATGAGGGAACAATCCATAGTCTGGGTCTGGCCTTGGCATGTCAAATCAAAGCTACTAGATGCTCCCATGGACAAGATCAATTTGTTTGGCTCTCCTGCACAACAGGTGCTGAAGAAGGTGGAAGAGAAGGCAAAATCTGTCCAGACAGTGAAAGATTTCTTACAGGTCCAACCTCCAAGGTTTAGCAGGAATTGGCCCTCCAAGAATTGGTCCTTTCCAGACTCCTCCAGAGCTCAGAGAGGCAGAAATAGGCGTTCAAGAGGCAGAAGTCAATCCAGGGGTGCCTACAGGGGACGCCAGTGGCAGGGTAACAACCAGCGAGGTACAGCCACAGACACAGCCACCACCACTACTACAGGACAATCACAGTGACTTGGCTCTGGCACTGCCTACCAGGGAACAACTAGAAGCACCCTTAGGCGGGAAGCTAGCCTTATTTTCAGAAAACTGGCATTTCATCACAAGAGACAAGTGGATTTTGCAGACAATAGACCAAGGTTACAGGTTTCACTTCCATACTCTACCAAGGAAGAGAGGAATGCCAAACCTACCTCCAAACCAAAAGACAGAAGCTCTAAAACAAATAACTCAATTACTAAGGATGAGAGCTGTAGAAAAGGTACCATCTATGGAGCGAGGACAGGGATTTTACTCCAGACTCTTCCTGGTACCAAGAAAAGAAAACAAATGGAGACCTATTCTCGACCTGTCCGCTTTAAACACATTCCTCATTGTTCCAAAATTCAGAATGCTGACCCTACAGCAGCTTCTTCCCATGTTGGGCAAGGAGTCTTGGCTGGTAACTCTAGATCTCAAGGAGGCATACCTGCACGTCCCCATTCGACCAAATTGCAGAAGATACCTCAGATTTCTTGCAGGATCAGAGCATTGTCAATTCTCAGCATTGCCCTTTGGCTTATCTACTGCGCCCAGAGTGTTCACGAAATGCCTGGCATCAGTAATTGCTCATTGCATGCTTCAGGGAATCCAAATCAACCCTTACCTGGACGACTGCCTGATACAAGCGGACAACAAAAACAAGCTAACAGAAGACTTGAAAAGGGTCATTTATCTACTGCAAGCCCTGGGATACACAGTCAATATAAAAAAGTCAAGGCTGATACCATCCCAAACGATAACCTTTTTGGGTGCAGAACTGGACACATCAAAACAAATGGCATTCCTAACAGTAGAAAAACAGGAACAACTCCCTCTCTACTTCTTGGCATTAACAAAGCAGAACCAGCTAACAGCAAGAAAAGTCCTGCAAGCCTTGGGTTTCATGGCATCCTGCATAATATTAGTTCCACATGCCAGACTGCACATGAGAAAGTTACAGTGGTACCTAAGGAATTTATGGTGTCAGCACAAGCACAGCCTAGAAACCCAGATTCCTATAATTCCATGTTTGAAACAAGAATTCCAATGGTGGGCTCAGGCCTGTCAATCAAACAAAGGGCTGCCCTTCCACAACACTCAACCAGGCCAGACCATCACAACGGACGCCTCAGACCTCGGTTGGGGGGCCCACATGCTGGACAAGTGCATACAAGGCTTATGGACTCAAGACCAGCTGCACCTACACATAAATCAAAAGGAAATGCTGGCAGTAAAACTGGCAATTCAGACATTCAGACCATTTCTTCGACAAGGTCAACTGTTGATAAGGACAGACAACACCACAGTTATGTGGTACATCAACAAACAGGGAGGCACACATTCGTACCCTCTATGCCGGATGGCAATGGACCTCTGGAATGTGGCCCTGAGCTACAACATTCAGTTACAAGCAATTTTTGTACCAGGAAAAGAAAACATTCTAGCAGACATACTAAGCAGAACTACCACGGATGCCCACGAATGGATGCTGCATCCGGACATCTTCAAAACCATTACAAGAAAATGAGGACTACCAGAAATAGACTTATTTGCATCCCCACACAATCACCAACTGAAGAAATTCTGCACAAGGACGTACCACCCACTTGCTTGGAAAGTGGACTCCCTATCTTTCAGTTGGAAAAACCTGACAGCATATGCATTCCCACCTCTTCCTTTGATGCACAAGGTGCTATTGAAGATCAAAGAGGAACGTCCAAGGATCATCCTGATAGCTCCAGACTGGCCAAGACAACATTGGTACCCATTACTGAGGAGCATGTCTCGGGAACAAATATGGCCTCTACCCCTAGTTCCCTTACTGTTGACACAGAACAACACCACCCTGCATCCAAACCTGAAAACACTGCAGCTGACTGCCTGGAACATTACATAAGACCAAATAACCCAAATTTATCCCAAAGGGTTAAAGACATTATCTTGGAGGCTCGCAGACCCTCAACAAGGAAAAATTATTCAGCAAAATGGAAAAGATATCACATTTGGAGTACTGCAAAAGGAGAAAATGTGTCACTGGTAAACATAGCCAACATCCTGGAATACTTGGCAGAGCTCTTCCACAACGGCCTGTCCTATTCTTCCATTAAGATTCATGCATCAGCTATTTCCGCAGAATACGACTTGGATTCTCCAGTCTTCTCGCATCCTCTGCTCAGGCAGTTTCTGAGAGGAATTAAAAATGTAAAACCACCAAGGAAGCCACCATTGCCAGCATGGGACTTGAACTTTGTGCTTGAAAAGTTGACACTCCCTCCTTTCGAACCAGCAGCAACAGCAGAATTACAATACTTATCATGGAAAACTGCTTTCCTGCTTGCAATCACTTCAGCAAGAAGGGTATCTGAGCTACAGGCATTAATGGCAGTACAGCCCTTCCTGATCTTCCATCAAGATAGAGTGTCCATGAGAACAAATCCTACTTTTATGCCAAAGGTGGTCTCCAGAGTATCTTTAAATCAGGCTATCCACCTACCTACATTCTTCCACAACCCACAGAACAGGGGAGAAAGACTGTTGCATACCTTGGATGTGCATAGACAATTACGCTACTACCTGGACAGGACCAAGGGCAATAGAAAAACTGACCAGCTCCTGGTAGCATATGCAACAGGAATGGAAGGAAAAGCAATTTCAAAACAGACAATCTCTAAGTGGATAGGAAATTGCATAAGATTTTGTTACTCCTACCATGGGAAGAAAACTCCAGAAAACATCAGGCCTCACTCTACAAGGGCTACAGCCACTACCACAGCTTTTCTACGAGGAGTGGCTACCAAAGACATTTTAGAGGCTGCTACTTGGAGCTCCGTGCATACATTTGCCAAGCATTATAATTTACCTTTATACTCCAGATCCCGAGCAGGTTTTGCCACTGCTGTTTTGCAAGGGATCCTAACTACACCATAATCTTATTTCTCCTCCTCCCCCAGTTTGGCTATGGTATTCTACCCATTTGTAAGGACTGCAGATGCATCCTTGAAGGACATAGTACAGTTTTGTACCTACCATAAATGTAGATGTCCGATAGGCATGCATCTGCAGTCAGGATTACCCACCCTCCTTTCCCTCTGTGGTACTCCTAGGGTATTTGCCCATCTTGTAGCTAGCTGGGGGAATCTATTATGGTGTATTTGTTTGTATATATATGTACATACATGCTTATTTTTTGTTGCTCTCTACTATTTGGAACCATTTGCATTTATCCAAATTTAGCCTTCCTGGAAGGGCACCTGGCATCTGGGGCAAGAAACACTGAGGAAAATGGCGTCGGCTGATGCCTTTATACCCGAATAACTGCAGCTATGACGTCGGGTGAAGTGCGACAACAGCCGAGGCCAGACCCAGACTTTGGAATCCGGCCAACCGAAGGGCTGCCTGACGACAGGACAACCCATTTGTAAGGACTGCAGATGCATGCCTATCGGACATCTACATTTATGGTAGGTACAAAACTGTACTTTCCTGAAATCACAGACACTCAGGTTAAAACAGCCCTCTCCAAAGCCAAAAACACAGCATCAGTGGGACCGGACCCAGGCTGCATCCTCCACAGGCTCAAAGATGAACTAACCCCTCACCTAAACACACTGTTGAAACTCAGCCTCTCCACAGGCTATGTGCCCACAGAGTGGCACACAGCAACAGTTATTCCACTCCACAAAGGTGGAGCCACAACGGACACCAGGAACTATCGCCCTATAAGCCTGACTAACTTAGTCTACAAAGCTATGGAGCGCATCATCATGGATCTCATTAACAGAGACATTGGAAACCTCCAGACACTGGACCCTACCCAGTTCAGCTTTGTTAAGGGCAGATCATGCCTCCTAAACCTGGTGGACTTCTTTGAGACAGTTACCAAGGCTATAGACGAGGAAAAGGTGGTCCACACAGCCTACCTAGACCTTGTAAAGGCCTTCGACACCATTCCCCACTCAGGTATTATAGACAAGCTCACCAGCCTGAACAAAATCCCCAAAATCACGAGATGGGTTGCCAGCTGGCTCACGGACGGAACCCACATGATAAGAGTTGCGGGAGCTAGGTCTGACTCAAAACCGGTTACAAGTGGCATTCCCCAGGGCTCAGTCCTAGGAACCCTCCTGTTCGGCATATACTTCTCAGAGGTACAGGCAAGCACAGGAGGACTATGGCTGGCCAAGTTCGCAGACAACTGCAAACTAGGGGCTATAATTGACACTCCGGCTGACACAGGCATCCCCTAAAAGGGTCTCACTGAGACAGATACCTGGTGTCAAAACCATGGCCTCAAGCTAAATGCCAAAAAGTGCATAGTCATCCCCTTTGGAAAAAACAAAGTACCCACAAACTACCACATAGGTAGTAGCTCCCTAAATACAGAAGATGTAATAAGGGATCTGGGGACCCAAGTAGATAGTAACCTCTCCTTTGATAATCACATTGCCAAAGTGATTAGAAAATCCTTCTATGTGGCCCACCTAATCACAAAAGGGTTTGCATCCAGATCAAAAAAGGTCATTGGGCCCCTCTATGCATTACTCATCAGACCCATCATAGAGTACAATGCCCCATTTGGGATGTACCTTACAAGACACCTGCAACAACTGGAAAGACCACAGAAGTACCTCACCAAGAGGATCACTGGCCTCAAGCAGATGCCCTATGCTGCTCAACTGAAGAAACTCCAGCTGTACTCAGTTGCATACCGCCTACTCAGAGGTGATCTCTGCCTGACATACAAGGCCATGTCCAACCCAGATTTGATGGACATGCTGCACCTAAAGAAAACCATATCCCCTCGAGCCACTTGCTCCAGGGATCTAAACCTCACCACAACAGTAAATAGGACGTGCTGGAGGGATAGACTCCTGTCCCAGAGATGTCCCATGCTCTGGAACAAGATTCCAATCTACATTAGGCAGAGCTCCTCGCTAATCCTCTTCAAGAGAAACCTTGACGAGTGGATGGGAAACAGAAAGTTTGTCCCAGGGATCACTTCAATGGCTGTGCTGGACAGAGGCACAGGCAACTAATCTAAGGGGTCGGCGAAAGCCAACACATTCCGGCTAGGCTTATAAATGCCTTTGGGCAGATCGCCTAGCACCTTCCTATGAACCTATGAAGGGGGAGTGTTCTTCCCCAGCACCCTCCAAAGCTCCAACTTTGGGGAGATCCTATGTTTAATGTACCAAAGGGAAAGGGGCTCACCCAGCCTCCCTTTCCCTGGATGAGGAAGTATTTGCGGCATTGAAGACTTCCTTGTTGGTCCCCTCACACTGACTGTCTCATTGGCCTGGTAGCAGAGAGGATGGCAGGTACCTGATATGCTAGAACTTATCCCACTCAGACAAGACAATATTTTGAAATTACCCAAGAACAAGCAATACTGGAGTAAAGGCCCTCCAATTGATTCTATTGTAGTTGCAGCTACCACTAAATAGAAGCTGTCTGAGCAGAGCTGCATGGTCCATCCTCCTAACAGTGAGTATAGGATGACACACTGTTTTGGAAAGCAGGTTTATGCCTCAGGAATCTCTGAGAGCTATAAATTAAATATCTCACATGACCAGTTTCCAGAGGCATCTGGCTGAACAGATAATGGATTCCCTCAGGAGACTACCAGCACCAGACACTAGGAAGTAGATTTAAACTCTGCTGTCTACCATGTTGTCCATTACTAATCTGCCTATGAGGCTGCTTCAGAGTGTAGCAGGTAGGGCAACTAGAGCAGCAGGCATGGCATTACTGCGTGCTGCCATACCTCATGGTGCTTGTGTGATTTTGCGAGCAACCTCCATGCCCCTTATGAGGTATTATCCCAAAAGTGGAAGAAACCCTGCTGAAGAGTAAACATAAAGAAAAATGCTGTCAGCCATGGGAGTATGCTTTAAAACCCGTCAAAGATCCTTTTTTAGGAATCAGAAGGTTAGCAGAGGTCTCTGGTTTAGAAAATCTCAATGTCTATCTTTTGATTCCCTCTCAGATATAGCATCTTATGGTGCGGGGGCTTCAGTAGATACCACCTCAGAGGCAGAGGGATGTCTGCAAAATTAGGGATCCCTTTTCAGGCAAGTACCGCCAATGTTCCTAAAGGGTTGCCGGGCTGATCCCCTCTGAAGGCGGTGAAGGGCCATCTGTCTCTTCATCTAGGTGTTTGGTCACCCGTTGCACAGGACAAATGAGTGAAGAATGCCATACCTGGAGGCTACTTCATACCTTTCCTAACTATCCCCAAACAATGTTCACCACTCCTTCCACATACTCTACCTCACCAAAAGAATGCAACAGCTCAAGAGATTATTCAACTCCTTAAAAAACAAAATAGCAATCCCTTATGTCCCACCAGAAAGAAAGGATCTGGCATCTACTCAGGACTCTTTTTAGTTCCATAGAAAACACAGGATGTTCAATAAACACATGCCTCACTTGCATATGGGTAGTAGTGCTCTGCTACCCTCTTTTTGGCAGTCTATAAAAGCTGAGAGTTCCTCCCACTGCCTGTTTGTGGATGTGATGGACCAATCGCCTGGCAGGATGGGGACTGCCCTTCAGACCCACAGACACAACCCTTTCAGTTTTCTAGTGCCATAGTAAGAGAAGGATCTCTTCGAAGACTGCTCCTTTCTCCGGAGATCAGCTTCTGAGTTCATATAAGAAACCATTTTAGGTTTTTATTTCATCTCTCTACTTTTTCTATCAATGCTTGAATAATGTATTCCGCTGCCTTGTCTTTTTTCTGATTAGAAATGTATATGCTTCTGTTTTTACAATGACTAGCACAGTAAGGCCTACACTGTTGATTAAAAGCTTCATTTGGTAGTTTTGGCAGGAAAACTTGCTAATATTGCAGTTTTTTCCCCATTGGGGTTGTGATTATTTGAAATCACTTTGCAGGATTACAGCATTGAAATGATTTTGTTTAAATGACAACTTTGACACTATTTTGTATATTTAACATTTATGACAGGAATTTTTCATCAGTTTATGACTTATTTCTTGTCTAATATTGCTTTCGGCTATATCAATTCATATGGACTGAAATTAGCCTTTTACAAAATCTGGGGACTTATGTGCATGTATTTTGTACTTAGAACTGTGTTACTGAAACTACTGTCATTTATTCAGGGCAGTGTTCAGAATAGTATACCAATATAAATTGACTTCAGATTGCTGTTTAGAGAGAGAATAGTAGGATTTGTCCATTTTTTATTGAGCTGTATTATTATTGAACCAGTACTCAAGTAGGCTGCCCCACCCCACCACAACCAGATACATGAAACAAAAAGCAATAAAGAGATTGGTTTCAGTCTATGGCTTGTAACTCCACACCATCTTTAGGCAGTCTATTGGATCACTTATCTTTTGATTCCAGGTCCCCTGGTGGGATGTTACTACCACACCTGAGAGTGACACAAGGGTGAGACGCATCCTTTGGGGCTGTACTGTTGCCTGATTCAGGTACAGGAAAACCAAACTCTTTACATGCAGGGGAAGTCATGGGTGCAGACTCTGTTGCTAGTGTTGATGCATCTTTCCTCACGGGGATTCTCCCACTAGTTTAGTAAAAAGAGACTGAAGACACACCACTTTACAGGGCAGCAGTCTTTGTGTTTTCATCTGATGTGGTGGCTGTGGCTAGAACCACTGCTCAGGCAGTCAATTATGGGATAAAAACCCACATTATGAGTAATGCTTGTGCAACCCACATTATGAGTAATGCTTGTGCTCTTACCCATGTTTTCTTTTTCCTAATTGCTGGCCACATTTATGGATGTATTAATTTGGGAGCAATCTTCAGCTGTCCCAGAGATCAGCAGGGTATATGATCTTTTGGCGGATGAGGCCCGGGACATGGTAACCTTCCCTCCATTGATCCTAGTATTGGAGGATGCTTTTAACAAAGCTTGCAGTTCCATTCTGCCAAATAATAATTCTCTGCCTGAAAAAAGTGTTTAAGAAATTCGGGTGTGCTTGATCTTGCCTGGTCTCTAAGCCACTTGTCTGCAGACCCTGCTTCTGTATCCCCAGTGATCTCTTCCAATAAAAAGACTATGTGTTTATCAAACCCACTCCCTTCAAATAAGCTAGGCAAGTGATTAAAAGCTCAGGGAAAAAAGGTGGTTGTGTCCAACATGGTAGGTTTTAAAGTGTTTGACTACCAGTGTTTTATGTGGAAGTTTACGTTGAGGTGTATATGTAGTTTAGACAAATTTGCTGTATTGTTACGTGTTGAGCAAAAGGCTGTGTCTAAGATAATGTTTCCAGTGTACCTCAAGTGTCTCAACATACTTTAAGGAGTGCCTTGGAAGGGGCCAATACTGTTTCTAGAAATGCAGTGAAGTCTGTGCTGTTTAGAGGCTATGCTTTGTTGCATAGTCAAAACTTTTCTGATGAGTCAAAACATGTGATTATGAATCTTCCAGCAGATTGCGTTTGGAACAGCAGCTAATCATATTCTTAAACACTGGAGTAACAGATGTATATTGATGCAAAGTGTGTCGAAAACGTTCAGTATTCTCAAGTTCCCCTACATTAAGCATAATCATTTTTAACGGCCCAATAAACACAAACAGAAGTCCAGTCAAAATAAAATCAAGGCTCCAAAAAGAAATGTGAGAATGAGAATTCTGCCAAACCTAATAATAGGGGTTCCCTTCTCAAAAAGGATACCCCCCTTTACTACCTCTGACTAGGCCAAGGTGTGACACCTGACTTTCCCAGTTCCCCCTCTGAGTGCCCTGTCTCGAAAGTTAGCTGTCAACAAAGCATCCTTGCCATCTGACAAATGGATGCTCTACATCATTGGTAGGGGTTACAGGTGGCAGTGGAAGGAGCATCTGCCTCCATTCAAGAGGGCTCCCTCACCCACCAGACCAGACTTCATTCCCTCCTGTACAGCAAATGCTGGACTCTTGTCATAGAACTGGTACTCCCTTAGGACAGAAGGAAAGTTTTTTTCTCCAAAATTTTCCTGGTTTGCAAAAAAAGAGGTATTAGTGGAGATCTGTGTTGAACTTGTCCTTTCCAAATACCTTTGCCAATGTCTCCAAGTTCAAGATGCTCACCCTGAAGACAGTGTCTTCTCTTTTTCTGGACAACTGCTTTATGGTGACTCTGGACTTGAAGGATGCCTGTTACCGTATAAGCTCATAGTTCATAGGTTCATAGTTATATATTAAACTAATGACCACCAGGGCCTTTATAAGTCTAGCCATGCGATCCAACCCAGTTATGTCTCTATCTGTCATGGGCTTTTGTATGGAGTGGGTATGTTGGTTAGGAAGTTTCTAGAGGCTATGGGATGGTATGTTACTTTGAGTATTAGTGTCTGCCTCCATCTGTCAGAGGCATGGAGGGCAGACCCATGATGAATTTCTGATTTCCCAGCCATTGATCAAGGTTACAGTTAAATAAGATTAGGGATAGACACTGCTTCACATGGCTGGTGAGCCTGTTCCAGAGCATGGGGATACTCTGAGACACACATCTGTCTCTCAGCACGTCTTACTTATTTCTCTAGCAAAATTTAAATCCTTGAATCTAGTGGTTCTGTTGCTGTTTGTTTTGCAGATGTGCAAAATGTCCATCAGAAGTGGATCCAAGGATGCCTTGTGTGCGAGGCATAGATTGCTTCTCAGTAACCTGTAGGGGACAGAATACATATCCAGCTTTAAGGCAATCCAGACAGGGAAATGCATTTATGCCCTGGATTCTGTTGGTAAGGAACCTTTGTGGGTGTTCCAGCTGTTGTATATGTCTGGTCAGGTATATGCCAAAGGGGTATTATACTCGGATGGCTCTGATAAGGAGCAATTAAAGTGGCACTGTTACTTCCTTGGACCTGGATGCCATGGCCTTACTTATAAGTTGGGCAACATGTATCTTACCCTGGCCACATGTTGGTCAAAGGCCAGATTACTGTCTACAAATGTCCCTAGATCCCTGATGACTGGGTCAACTCTTTGGGATGTCTTATCAGTAGAGTAATTATCTTTTAAGGCAGTTGCCCCAAAAGGCACTATAATGCATTTCTTGGCATTGATTCTTAGTCCGTGACTTTCTTACCAGTCATTTGTCTGTGGTAGACCCTCTTGTAAGATGTTTGTGTCATGGAAGGAATCTATGATAGCTCCCAATTTGTGAACTTGGTCTGCCAAAGGCCCTTGACATTAGCTTCTACCTCCAAGAAGTAGATGCCAGATAGCAGCCCCAGCATGGAGCCCTGAAGTGCCTGCCTCTTAGTGCAGGTGGTATCACCAATCCTGACTTCCTAGGTCCTGTCTGTGAGCCTGCTGGCAATCCAGCGAGTTAGTTGGGATTTATGACTAGTTTATTGAGTTTTGTCAACTATACCCGAGTGGAATATCGTATCAAAAGCCTTAGGCAGGTCCAGGTAGGCAGTGTGCACCATTTTCCCCTCATCCATTGCCTTGGTGACTTTCTCAGATAAGTCCACTGGATTTAGTAGGCTTGATATTCCTTTGATAAAGCCAGACTGGGTTGAGTCCAGCATCTGAAGGTTGCCTATGTCTTTGTTGATCATTTCCATAAGTCTTTCTATAGCTTTGCATATTAGACTAGTCAGACTAATAGGTCTGTAATTTTTGAGGTCATTTGATAGTCCATCATTGTGAAGTGGTATAACTGTTGCTGTCCTTCATTCTCATGATGCAAAGCCTGGTTTGAGGCTATAATTGAAAAGCGACTCCCGTGGCCCTGATGAATCATGTTTCCAGCTATTTAGGAAGCATCCCAGGATGTTGTCGGGGCCTATTAACGCTGTATTTTTGGCCTTAGTGAGCGCCACCAGGACACACTGCCTGTTCATAGTTGGGAGGGTTATACTAGTAGGTATTTCATAGAAGAATGCTTGGAGGAGTGTGGGGAGGGGGAAAAGTTTGAGCTGAATTTGTCAGCCAGCAAATTTGCTATGTTGCTGTGCTCAATGAAGGTGGCACCGTTGACCGTCAGTTCAGCACACCTATGTGTGCTGCCTTTGAGGTTTCAGACATGGCTGTAGAAGGCCTTGCAGTTGTCTTTAGCCTGTGAGACTATCTTAATCTCATAATTGGCCTTGTTGGACTTGGACTAAACTGGAAACTAATAATGTATTTTGGCTTTTCCCAGTTAGGAGTCGCCACAGCAGAACTCCGGTCCGCTAACAATTGGCAGTGGATTTCTACAGTGCCGAGTTGCCAACCCGATGCTCAACCTTCAAAGAAGACACACCCATTCATGCATGCACCTACCTGCATGTCTTTAAACATCACTCGACCACGGGGAGGGCATGCAGACTCCATACAGAAGGAGCTCCAGCTGAGAATCAAACAGGAGAACCTCTTGCTGTGAGGCGACAATGCTAACCGCTGCACCACCGTGGCCTAGACTAAACCGGAAACTAAGATGACTAATTAGAGAGCTCCTTTCTTTATGGGAATTGCTCTTCCTGATTCTAGCAGTGACTTTTTTCCTTTTATTATATACCATATTAAGGTTAGGATTCCAATAGTGTGGTTTGTTTTTAGAGCTTGTTTTGAACTTGCTTCTAGTACGTCCTGCAGCCTCTGTACAGACATTTGCATGCTTCTATAGGGTCTCTGTGAACAATTCTACATAGTATGTTGTGAGCTCAGAGTTGGGGGGGGGGCATTACATTTTAATAAACTATCACTTAGTAGGGTTTAGTTTGCTTTGGAATAGTTCCTAACTTTTGCAGGGTTTGCTGTGGTTACCAAGTTGATTATTATTCTGAAAGAGAGAGCTTTGTAATCTGACCTCACCAGTGAAGATAAGACACTGGGGAGATGCAGTGTTCTCCCACATTGGTAAGTATCTGGTCCGGTATGTCTGAACCTCTGGTAGTTGCGTACACTAGATATTTATGTTTTTAAGTCCAGGAACCATTGTGCCTTTGAGTATAAGGCAGTGTGTGTTTCCCAGTCTATAGAGGGATAGTTAAAGGTTCTCATGAATTAGGGTATTTGGTTTAATGGGGAATGTCTCCAATAGGTCTGGGTACAAGCTATGGGATTCTAGGGAAATAGACGGTGACCTATAGCTTGCTATGATATAGTATTGGACTTTGTCTATGGTGATTTACACATAGATAAATTTCAGGACACTGTCCTGCTTTACCAACATAGGGTTATGCTTTTTGCCAGTAGAGACTGAGACTCCACCACCTTTTGTCCTGTCTGTGCAGCTTATGGATTAAATGTGTGGGAGGCCCTGAAACCTTGCACTTCCTAAGCACTTTCTGTGAATTTAAACCATGTCTTGGTAACAACACAGATGTCTATATTCTCCAGAGTGTTGAGAGCTTGTAGGGTGTGAAGTGAAATTTCTTGTTTAGGCTGGTAGCATTGAGCAGGTTTTTTTTTTTTTTTTTTTTTTTTTTGCTATATCAGTAGGTTTGTCAATTTGGAATTACCTCAAAAAGGCTTATCACTTCAGAAGATTTCTGAGATTTGTTGGGTCTGGTTTGTAGTATCATTTCTCTGCAGTGCCTTTATGCTGTCTACTGTACCTGAAGTGTTTACCAAATTCCTTGCTCCTGTAGTGGCTCACTTTCTGACTTTTGGCATTCACATTTTTCGCCAGGTAAGGTTCAAGTTGTACCTTTGGAAGTCATGTCAGACACCCTTGTAAAGGTTTGTCTTGCTGGGGTGCTTAATCAACACCAGCAAAAGAGTGTTTTTTTCTTCTTGAAGACAAGGTCCTGTCTTACCAGACAGTGCTTCAGGAATTCTCCAGGAGAAATGTCACCTCTGTAAAAGAATTCCTAAAAATTCTAGGACTGATGGCATCCATTATTCTCATGATACCACTAGCCCATCTCCATATGAGAAAAATTCTGTGGTATGTCTTTAATTGTTGGACACAACACATATATTCCCTGGAATCTCAGTTGCAGGTGCTGCCCTTCAGACGAGCGTTACAACATTGATACAGCTCAGTTCAGTATCAGTCCAGGAATTCCCCTCTTTCCTCCTGTTCTGATGCAATCTGTCCAGACAGATTTGTCCAACTTCACTTGGAGAGCTGTGACATGGGTGTGTAAGTGCAGGCCACTAGGGTGGGGGTTCAAGGACATACAGAAGTACATCATTGTCAAGGAAATCTTGGCCATGAGCCACATCTTAAAAGTCCTTCACCTCCTATGGTCTTCAGGTGCTTTTCTGGTGGTTATGGACACCACAGTGATGTAGTACCTCAGAAAACAAGGGTGTACTAGGTCATACCTTCTGTGCCAGTTGGCATTGATGAATTGTTTCTACAGCATTTTGTGTCTCTTCAGGCATCATACAATCCCATCAGGGCAAAATGTTGTGGCAGACAGACTAAGCAGATCCCGGATAGACATGCACAAGTGGCAGGTCAAGGCAGTGGTGGTCCAGGATCTAGTCCAGATGTGGGTAATGCCTCAAATAGATTTGTTCTCCTCCTTTCAAAACAGACAGCTGGAGAAATTTTGCTCCAGACATCCTTGCAGCCATGTTCGAAGGACAGACACATTCTCAGTCTCTTGAATGTGTTCCCGCCCTTTTCACTGACTTGCAAGGTACTTCTGAAGCTTCAGAAAGAGATGTCAAAGATCATTTTGGTGATCCCTTATTGGCACAGGCAGTCTTGAGTCTCACTTCTAATCATATTGGCCAAGACTTCCTCACACTCTGGATTTAGTCACATCGTTTCTGGGACAAGTTGTGCACCCCATTTTAGAGCAACTACAACTGCCAGCCTAGATGATTCTGTCTTGACTACGTTTAGGTACTTGTTTCATGAGGATGTGCAGCAGGTGTTGAAGACAGAAATCCTGCTGCTAGAAAGCATCATGTTTACAAATGAATGAGGTTTTCTAAGTGATGCCTAAATGGGAACAGAAAATCCCTTGAGGTTAATATCCCTCTGGTCTTGTAATATTTGTGTATTCAGGATGGCTTATCATGTACGTCCATACAGGTGCATTTAGCAGCCATCACTTCTTGTCTGCCAATGAATCTTCCTCATTCTTCTCATTTGGTAAAACAGTTCATGAAAAGAGTATTGCATACGAGACCCCTTGTAAGTAAATTCCTCCTTCATGGGATCTCAGTTTCATTCTAGAAAAGTGACCTTGCCACCTTTTGAACCAGCTGCTCAGACTAATCTGAAGTTCTTTAAGTGGAAAACTTTTTTTTTGCTCTGTCATCTGTAAGACGAGTCCATGAGCAGTAAGCTCTCATGGTGTGACAGCCTTTCCTGACTTTCCACAGGGATTGGTTTGTGTTACATATTAAACCTTCTGTAATGGTGTACAATGCTTCAGAATTCATATTCAGGCAGTCTATTAACCTCTCTGCATTCCTCCAGGCACGCAAGAATAAGGAGGGGAGGATAATTCATACCTTGTATGTGTATTAGTAGCTCGGTTACTCCCTTGACAGAACAAAACCTTTCAGGAAGGTTGAAAGTTTTTTTATTTCCTAAACAAAGGCAAATAAAGTTCAACCAATTTCTAAGCAAACCATTGCTTGTTGCTTGTCCTCTGGTGTTGTTTTTTGTTACACCCTCCATGGCAAGGTAAAGTCATATTCTACCAGGACTTTTTCCTATTCAGTGGTGAATTGGAAAGGAGTGGACTCAAAAAGTATTCTACAGGCAGCAACCTGGTCCCTTTCCATACATTTACAGAGTACTACAAGTGGGATGCTTTTCCCAAATCCAGAGCAGACTTCACTAGGATTGTTCTCCAGGAGCTCCTGGACCTTTATCCTTCCTTCTCCCAGGTTTGATAAACTTTGACAATCTACCTGTATGCCATGAAGGCAGTGTTTTTGTTGGACATAGTACAGTTACGTAAGACCTACTTAACTGTAACAATAGGTAGTCATAGAACACATTGCTTATTGACAGTACTCATCCACCAATCCCCTTTTTTGGATATACATAGTTTGGTGTTTGAGTTGCTGTTGAGTTATGCTCAGCAGCCTTTATTGGTGTGTGTGTCTTTATCTGTTTTCTGGTTTGGAATAATAGGTGTTCGTAGAGCTTGCATTTTCATCTGCAGTTTCTTCTGGACCCTAGAAAACTGAAAGGTTTCTGTCTGTGGGTTTGAAAGGCAGCCCCTGTACTGTCTGGTGATTGGTCAGTCACACTCAGACAGGCACTGGGAAGAGATTTGACCTTTGTTAGACTGCCAGAGAGAGGGTAGCAAGGCACTACTACCCATATGCCAGTAATGCAGTAGTGTGTTCTGTGAGCATCTACTGTTAAAAGTACGTAAGACTTGAGCAGCTGTACTATCTCAGACCCATACTGGATCTCAACAAGCTAAATCACAATGTCAAAAAAATACAAAATTCCAGATGGTCATAGTGTAGCCATTCCTTCCATACCTGCAGGAAGGGGATTGGATGTATTCAACAAACCTTCAAGATGCTTACCTTCAAATCAAAATTACAAAGCAGTTCAGAAAGTTCCTCCAATTCTGGGTGGGAGGCAGTCATTAACGGTTCTGATTCCTGCCATCTAGTTTCACCATAGCCCCCAGCGGTGTTCAGCAAGTGCATGTCAGTAGTCACAGCCGAGCACAGGCTGAAAGGATTCTAGCATATCTTGATGATAGGCTCCTTGCTGCAAATACAAAAGAATCCCTTAGCTTAGCAAAATATTACTTGCTCCATTTGTGTCATTACTTTGGTATATATCGAAAAATCAAACCTGGAACTAACCCAATTATTAGAGTTTATAGGCTGCCACCTAGAGTCGAAAACAAAAATTGCAACATATCACACGCAAAGGCTGCCATCAAGTCATAGATCTTCAGCAGGACTCCTCTCCAACCTCCCCAGTGCTGCAAAGATTAGGCATGATGGCAGCAGCCAGTACATTTGGATGTCCTTCCACATCACTGTTGCAGTATTCCTAACTGAAGAGATCTCCTGCCAAGGATAGCCCAACATCTGGCCAGTATACCAAAGCCTTTAATACTTACAGGCACATACATCACACGTACGATTCTCACAGACGTAGGGCATAAAGGTATCATATGATCACACACTTGCTAATAACCTCTGTGCTGCCATTCTGCATGCCATCATTGAACGTTGGTCTGAATGCTTTTCTATGCTGGTTACCAAGCAGATTTTTCAGATGACTGCCTCATTGGGATTTCTCCTTATCTTCTTTTTCTTTAGTATTAATTGGTTTCCTGTCATCCAGAAAGGGAAAATGCCAGTGTGGGAGGCAGATCCCCCATAAAGACTGCCACAACCAGTATCTTTTTTGTTTAGCTGCTTCCCACAACCATACGCAGTGCTATGTCTGGCAAGCTTTTGCCCCCAAGACCCTATGTTGTCTTCTCTCTTCCTTATCTGTTTACCTTGAAAAACAACATATCAAGCTGTGTGCTGAAGGTGCTATGGCAGAGTCTTCCCATCCTGAGAATCCGCCATCTGCCAAGCAGAAAGCCAAAATACTTCGGCCTGATATGGCTCCTGTCCAGTCTCTCTTGAAGCTAGTAAAAGCCCAGAAGATTGTCCAGTGAGTGTTTCAGATTCCTCTGCTGTGACCCTGTTGGAGGCCAGCATGGTTCCCACTTCTCACACATCCTTGAAGGCTTTGTAGATGTCTGCTCCAGACATTGAAGGGAATCCTCGACTGATTAGAACTGAGAGACTGAGGAAGATTCCACAGATTTTAATGAGGGAGGCGATCCTTACTATGCTTGAGTGTTATCAAGGGCCTGACCCTCCTAGAGTGTTTTGTGCAGACATCCCATAGAAAAAGAACCAGGAAACCAAACATCTTTTCCCTGCAGTTAAGAATCCACAACATGAATGGCAGGATTTTACTCTGGTTGTGTTTAATGTTTTAATGGCTTTAAAGCTTCCTGAAGGGGTGTCTTTACCTACCCCTCCCTGGTCTTCCACTCCTCTTAAAATACCTGGGGAACTGGATTCCTCTGATAAAGATCAGGACTCTGGGGAAGAATCCTTAGCCTACTGTTCCTAAATCTCTCCATCCTTAGATTATGGTTTAGAGGAAGAGGATTCTATTAGTCCAGCTTATCCTTTGGAAGAACTCTCTTTTGGGGCCACTGTTACCCATATGATGGAATTCTTTAAGTGGGATTTCTCTCAAGTTTCTGATGTCTAGAAGAGGTATTATGACCTCCTTCAGATGTAGTCTCCCAAACCTTCTGCTGTTCCCCCTGCTCCATATGCCTTCCTGGATACCTTTTTAGCAGCTTCCATAGCCTCTGATTCTCAGTCCCCAGCTCCCAACAAACCTCAAATTTTACAAGGTGCCTGATAAATATAAATTTTTGTATAAATGCTCTTCTGATGATCCTTCTGTAGTGTCTGTCTGTCTGGACAAACCCTCCAAACTTTTGCCTTCTACCAAGCTTCTTCCTTCAACCAAGGATAATAGGGCCATGGAGAGGCTGGGCAAGAATGTTTATACTGCTGCTACCTTATCTTTTAGGGCCATTAACTACCAGACTTCTATGACTAGGTATGTTTTGGCACTCATTTCTCAGGTAATCTCTGACCTCTTCCTGTCTCTGAGGGGAAGGCTTGGTTCTGAGGAGTTGCTCATGGCTTCATCTTCAGACTTTGCTTGATGACATTAAGGCCAAACTGTTGGAAGCTTGTTTATATAATACAAATCTTTTTGGTGCTGCTGCTGCTGAACTTTTCAAGTTTCTTCAGGATAAGGGACAAGGCCTTGCAGAAGTGGAAACATAAAGAAGTTATGCCTTACCATAATGTTCCATCTCTGTTGTCGAGCTTCATTCATTCTTGACAGATGGGTTCAGTTCCGAACTCTTGGAACCAACTTGGCCATTATACAGCTTGCGCCAGCCAAAAGCTCTCAAACTAAGACTCTACTCATAATGCCCCTCTCTACATTACCTCAGCTGAAGTTTGCAGTGTAGTATAGAAGGACAGAAGCCCTGTCTAAGGTATAACCTTATAACCTCCCAGAACAAGGTCTGATCTTGCAGAAGTTTTTTGGAGGGGGAAGGAGAGTGGGATGTCAAGAATGAATGAAGATCGACAACACAGATGGAATACTATGATAAGACATAACTTCTTTATCTGATGTTATCCAGCTTCATTCATTCTTGACAGATGGGACAGAGTCCCCAGCTGCTTTAGGTCCTGGTCGGCACTAAGGAAGGATTTTCCAGAGTACCATAGAGCCAAAGGATGTTCTTCCCCTGGAGACCATATCCAATTTGTAATGAGTAATAAAGGTATGAGAGTAGCTCATGTGGCAGCTGCACATATTTCGTTCACAGAGGCCTTGGAATGGAAGACAGCTGAAGTGGAAACAGATCTGGTGGAATGTGCTGTAACCAGAGCAGGTAGTTTGAGTTTATTCTGATTGTAGACAAATGTGACACAATCTCTAAGCCATCTTGATAAGGTAACTTTTGATACTGGTTTGCCCTGTCTGGGTTCTGAAAATGATACAAAAGAGTTGGTTTGATTTTTTGACAGATTTTATTCTGTGCAGGCAAAAGTGTAATTGTGGACATCCAGCAAATGTAAACAGTATTCACCTTCTTTTGAAAAATTTGGAAAGAAGACAGGCAAGTCTTATACACTGGTTAATATTAGATTCTGATAGCACTTTGGGGAGGAAGGACGGATTGGTTCATAGTGGCACACTCCTTGTGAAAAATGATGTAAGTATGCTTTACATAAAGCTTGCAATTTGGAAATTCTCCTGGCAGACGTGATCGGCACAAGAAAAAGAGTTCTGCAAGATAAAAATTTGAGGTCGCAAGTAGCTGCTGGCTCAACGGGCTGCCGAACTAAACACTGTAAAACTAAGGTCATATTCCATGGTGCTATAGGGTCTTTGAATAGGGTTTCAGATGTAAAGGACCTTTAAGGAAAATTTTGCACAAACTATGAGACATTGGGATGGTCATTAAATCCGTTATGAAAATTGGAAATAGCTGCTAACTGAACTTTAATTGTGGAGGAAGAGGGTCCTGAGTCAAATAAGGATGCTAACAATTCTAGGACCATATCAACTGAAGCTGAAAAAGGATCTGTGTTGTTCGCACAGGCCCAAACAGGAAATCTCTTCCATTTACTAAGGTAAAGTTTCCTAGTGGATCATTTATGGGAAGCCAGAAGAATCTTTTGTACTGGGGGGGGGAGGGTAAGTTATTCTGCCTGGCAATCACTGGAATTGGAGATACCAAGCGTCAGCTTGAGATTTTGGAGATTAGGATGTACCAAGCCCTGTGGGTGAGACAGCAGCTCTGGAATTGGGTCCAGAATCCAAGGGCAGTAAACCAGTTGAGGCCAAAGAAAGGGGAACCAGACTTGGGGCTATTAGGGTACAATGCGAATTACTTTGCTACTCAACCTTTGGGCTTTCCTCAAAAACTGGGGAATCAGTGGAGTAGGGGGAAAGGCATAAAGAAGTTCCGAGGGCCAGTTGAGGAAAAGTGCATCTCGGGGACTCCCCGTAAGGGGGAATTAAGGCAAAGTAGCTGCTGCATTTGTTTTTTTTATCAGAGAAGTGAACAGATTGCAGCAAGGCTGGCCCCAACAGCAAAAGATTTTCATCGCTATGTTGTTGAAAGAACACTCGTGAGGCAGGAGGATACATCTGCTCAGTTTGTTCACAATCATGTTGTAGTTTCTCAGGATATGCATTGCTGTCAGAAAGCAGATGGAAGCAATAGCCCATTGCCAAACTCTGAGGGCTTCCCGACACAGGTGGTAGGATCTGGTTCCCCCCTGTTTGTTGATGTACCAAACTACCAGCATGCTGTCTGATTGGATTGCAACTGTCCCTGAAGGAAGGACAGACTTAAAGGCTTGCGGCACTAAAAACACTGCCCTCAATTCTAGGATGTTGATGTGCAAATTGCCCTCCTGCTTTGGACGGTCTTTCCCAGATAATGCCCCCCCCAATCTGGGAAGCGTTGATGGACACTATGGCTTTGGATGGAGACGGAGAAAAAGTGTGACCCCAAAGGTAGTCTTTGGGCTTCATCCACCAGGATAAATTCTTTTTTGCAGCGATTCATTATCAGGACTGGATGAGATATTGGGTGAGTTAGAGTTGAGCATTGGGATGCCAAGAACCATTGAAGCAGCCTCATGTAGTATCTTGCTAGGGTTATCATCGCTGCCATGGTTCCCAGAGCTTGAAGTACCAGGTGAGCAGGAACTTTGTTTCAGGAAATGATTGTTTGAATTTGAGACCTTAGCTTTATCAGCCTGTGGAGGGGAAGAGAGGCTATGCAAGAAACCGTATTTAGTCTTGCTCCTATGAATTCTAGGTCTTGTGTAGGAGGCAAATGTGACTTTTCCTTGTTGATAGAAATGCCTAGAGCCTCAGCGAGATGTAGCATGAAGAACATGGTATAAAGCAGTAGATACCTGGAGGGAGCAGTGAGGAGCCAGTTGTCTAGGTATGGAAACACTCAGAATCCTTGTAGTCTCAAGTGAGCTGTTACCACCGTCATGCATTTGGTAAACACCCTGGGGGCTGTGGTGAGACCTAATGGCAGTGCTTGGAATTGGTAATGGCTGGCTCCTAGCCGGAAGCAGAGGTATCCTCTGGAGCATTTATCCATTTTTATATGGTAATACATATCCTGAAGATCTATAGAGCACATCCAATTGTTCTTCTCCAGAAAGGGAAGAATGGACTGAACTGTGACCATCTGGAATTTCATCTGTTGTACAAATTTGTTTAGTAAGCTGAGACCTAGAATTGGTCTCCAGTCCCCTGTCTTTCTTTGGCACTAAAAAGAATCTAGAGTAAAATCCAGATCCTATCTGGTCTGGTGGGACTTCTTGGATGACTTTTTTTTTGGAGCAGGTTTTGAATTTCTACTGCTGCCAGATCCCTCTGACTGGGTGGAACATCGGGGATTCGCTTTTGGGACTTTGGTAAGAGATTGAAGGGAATGTGATATCCTCTAGTGATTATTCTCGGCACCCAGGTATCTGAAGTTATTGTGAGCCAAGCTGGTGTAGTGAAAATCTTCCCCTCCCTGACTGCCTCCAGAGGTAGGCAATCAGGCCACCGTTCAAGAGCACTGGTAGGGTTGTCTAGAAAAGGAATCTCTGGAGCCCTTATTACACGGACCCCTCTGCCCCGGGTAGGGCGTCTTTCAGTGGAGCACCCCCCTTTCCCCTAAGGGAAATGATCTCCCCATGTGTCAGGAAAAGGCCCTTGGGATTTCTTGAACCACATTTTCCCACATCTCTGATTCCTAGAATAGGATCATTGAGGAGTGGAAAGACAAACGCCCACAGCAGAAAGGATCTTTTCATCCTTTTCACACCTGGCTAGTGTGTCTGTAACCTTAGGGCCAAACAAAGAGGAGCTGTCAACAGAGTGCTGACGAAGGAAGACTTGAAAGGCTCCATGAAGTCACACAAGTGCATCCAAGCATGGTGCCTTATAGCAACACCTTTACCCGCTGCCCTAGATGTTCCTTCAGCCACATGAGCAATGAGCTGCATGGAAGAGTTTGAGATAGACTCCAGGGTGGCAAGCTGTAAAACTACCTTATCCCATACCCCGTCAGACACAGCTCTTGCAAGGGTATCTGAAAGCTCAGTTATCAGATCCCTTTGGAGTCTAGTAAAGTGTACCGAGAAATTCAAGGACATAATAGTGAAGATCGATGATGCAAAGACCTGCTTCCCAAACCTGTCCATCGACCTAGACTCTCTGTTAGGAGGATGGATCGTAGGACTCTCCTTGGCAGATACATAAATGTGACACTCAGACGTAGAAAGAGCCAGCTGGGAGCCTGCTGAGGCTAAAGCTCTCTCCATGATCTGGAAGGCAGGTCCACCTAAAGAGGGATGGGGGCCTGGAACTGAGAAAGACAACCTCAGAACTGGAGTCACACTTCCCCTCCGACAAGCCAACATCCAGAGTAGGAGCTGGGGGAGGGCTCAAAACTGCCATGGTTCTGAGAGCTAAAAATGGTGCCACAGAAACTCAGAACCGTACAGAAACCGTTAGAACCAACAACCAAAACATGGTCCTGGGTGTATAACCGAGCCAGTGAAGCTGAGGACATCAGAGACAACCCTGATATCGAGGTAAGGTCCACCGTCGGCACCGGGAAAGTCAAAGTGGTGGGCTCCAAACCTTGAAAAGAGGTTGAAGGAGAAAGGTCTGGTGGAGTCCTTGGAGAATATGCCTCTGCTCCAGGAGGGAGAGAGGTCTGTATAGGTGTGGGGAGACCCCTGGCCACTAAAAGCTGGTCCACCAATCTAACTACATCCACTTATGAAAGGCTTCTGGAAGAATGGATTGGCATTCCTGAGGGAGAGACTGGCCTAGCAATGAAATGACTGGGAAACTGACCCAAGAAAGGGTCCACCAGATGGGGAATATTTAGTCCTGGGAGTTAAAAATGTCTGGACTTTTGGCACTGTAGATTGCTGTGCAGAGGGGGAAGCTGGAACCAAATGAGAGGCTAGTGAAGCTGGTGCAGAAGATATTGTTGGTGCTGAAGAGGTCATAGGATCTGAAACAGTGGTCAGTTCTAAAGTAACCAGTATCTGTGCAGTAACCTTTGGTACCAGTGAAGACTGTCCAAAAGTAGCAGGAAGACACAAGTCCAAGAAAAACATGATATACTGGAAAAAACACTTTATAAAATCAGCAAAGCTATCAGGTTATGTTACAAAGATTTTAGTTTTTATTCTTCTCCAATATACGTCAACCCTGGTACATTTAAATGTTTGAACTGTTCCTGTTCTGATATCTTGAGTACATCCAGTCACCAGTTTAGGCATCCGGTGACTAAAAAACTGTATTGCTTTAACCTTAAGGCTTTTTGTACTACTACTTCTGTGGTGTATATGGCTAATTGCTCGAAATGTCGATCATTTTATATAGGAAAAACCACAAGGAAATTAAAAGAACGAATAGTTGAACATAAATCTGAAATTAGGAGAGCAGTACCAACAAATGCATTATATAAACATATAGCTGCGTTTGGGGCAGATCACAATTTTTCCTTCAGAGTCATTCATGTCGTTAAACCTACACCACGAGGAGGTGACATTAATAACTTGAGTTGAAGGAATACGAATGGATGATAAGGTTAGCAGCAGATCATCCACCAGGTCTAAATGACATGGTTACCTTAAAACCAGTTCTTAGATACATACAACATACACAACTTAAATGAATTTACCATGCTTGATTGTATTAAATAATTTTGTGAATAATTATTGGAAATGTTTTTAACAAGTATTTTTAACAATGTATTACTTTGTGTCATATGACCATTGGGCTGCTGGTCATGTGATGATGACCTAGTATAAATTCAGATTGTTTTGTATTGTAATTTGTAATGCACTGAAGAAGGGTTTTGAACCTGAAAGCTTTGCTGATTTTATAAAGTGTTTTTTCCAGTATATCGTGTTTTTCTTGGACCGATGAAGACTGAACAGTCGATGCCGAAGGTAATTTTTCTGTCATTTTTCGTACTTTTGTCCTTGGTTCCGTAAACACAGATTTTACCATTGACTTTTGTGATTTTGAGTCTTCTGCCAACTGGGAGGACGGCACAGAATGGCTTCTCTTCTTTGGTTCAGACTTGGACAATTTAGAAATCTCTGGCTTTTGCTTAGACAAGGGCTTCTTCAAAGGAGCATTTTAATAAACCCTTTAAAATAAGTTTATATTGTCACTCCGCTAAAGTGCAGGCACTGAAACCCTGAAAGAATTTACATGTAGTGTCTAGATGGGGCACACCCAAACAGTATACGCAGGAAAGATGCCCATCGGAATTGGGCATCTTTCTGCCACAATCTTGACATTGTTTGAAACAAGATGATGATCTTCGTGTTTCACTGTTGCAGTCATCACATTTGGGTTATCCCTGTCAGGGTAGTCCTCAGCCTTCCCGAATACCAGAGGCTTAGTAGTAGTTCTGCGTCAGTTGCTGTCACTTCAGGACTGACATCAGGTCGTCAGTAGTATAAAGTAAGGCAGTCGACTCCATTACATCAGTCTTTCTTGCTGTGGAGCCTGAAGCAGAAGCAATTCGCATGAATGTCGGTCGGCTGCTACCTGAGTTTCATCTACTGATTTGAAGCTGGAGTCTTCTAAAGCTAAGTACTGCATTGGGGATCCTTTTCTCTTGCACTAACCGATGTCAGAAAAAGTTAACAATTGTCTCACGCATGGAAAGCAAATACCACACAGAGACTTTCATTCTTACTGCGTCATTTGTTTAGGCCCAGACCACGACATCCCCCACTGTCACTTTTATGCTTTTTTCAACACCAGAACTATCCATCGCCGGGTCCTTATTGTAGCTAGATATTTTCACTTACAGTCCTCGAGCTCCGATATGGCTTCAGTAAGCCATCCGACAGCAGATCTTCCGAAAAAAAATGTAAAGATAAAGACAGAGACAGACCACACAGGTCCAAACCGACTGACGATGCTTCCGTTAACCTAGTCTTCAGTTCTCCCTTCCTCAGTGAGGTGCTTTCGCAGCCCCTGATGCCCACTTCTGTGGATTCGCAGGCTGCTACCAAGACCCTTTCGAAGTCTGGTATGCCGCAAACCTCTTCTTTGACTAAGGATCCTCCGGTCGTCTCTACCTTGGATGGGTCTGGAGCTGCTGAGTAGGCACCGGCTTCCGAGGAAGTCCTGCGCACTACCGATTCTCGACACAGACATCTTCTTTTGTGACTACCATTCTTTTGAAAACTACCGAGTTTCTTAGGCCCAGGGTATGAGCCACACCCCAGAAACCGACGACCCAATCTCAGGCACCTGCTTCTTTGCCTCAGTCTCAAATGCTTAAAATGGCAGAAGACATTATCATGCTGATCAGGAGAAGCCAAGCTACCACCTCCAAAAAGAAAAGAGATCTGTCCCCTGCAGTTTTGTCTGAACAAGAGACAAATTACTCTGATGCATCTGAATATGAAGACATGCAACCCCTCTCTACTTATGAGGATTCTGATGCAGAGGATTCCATCCCTTCCGCCTCTCCCTCGGAGGATTTTTCCTTTGGGGAAACTCTTCATACCTTAAGGGAGCATTTCCAATGGGAGAGTCAGGACTAACCTCAGTCTAAAAAGAGACTCAGGGAATTCTTAGATCTTCCACAGCACAGACCCATGGCCATCCCCCCAGTCCCTGATGTTGTGGAGGATGTTTTCCTGGAATCCAGCTGGACTCCTGACACCCTCCCTCCTGCACCCAGAAAACCAGACAGGTACTATATTGTCCCTGACTAACACAAATTTCTTTTTAAAAATCCTACTGCTGACCCTGAGGTAATTTCTTAAGGACTTAAAGGATTAAAGCAACCTCTGCTAAGAATCCCACCCCCTCAGATAGGGATTCTTGAGCACTAGACAGATGGGGTAAAAAAGTATACACCTCAGCTATTCTTGCTATCAGGGCACTAAATTGTCAGTTCCACGTGCTAAAATTTCAGCAACTTACCCTGGAACTCCTCAAACAAAAAATGTCTTCCTTTACTGCTTGTGCAGAATCTAAAGAGTTACAAGAGTTAATGCATTCTGCAAGTCAAGTAACTAAACACACCTTGCACTGTGGTTTTGATGCCTTAGAAGCTTCTTGCTGGGCAGCAGTCACCGGATCTGTCATTAGAAGGCATGCATGGCTTAAGGAACAGCTCTTGACAGATAATGAGATTAGAGAACTTGGCATAGCTCCTCGTGGTCCCCTGCAGAGTTCCTAAGGCAGCAGAGAGCAGAAAAAGTGACTTTCCTGATTCTAAGTATTTTTTAAGCATTTTTATTGCTTTTTTCAACCTTTTGTGCATTTCGACCACTGTTTCTGCATATATTATTGTGTTATTACCTGTTTTCTCTGTTTTTCTGAGCTTAATTTGTTGACTGCACTTCTTAGCTTAAGTTTTGCTTATAAGTTAACCTACAGGCTAATACACTCAAGTGTACTAGCCTTTGATAGCATTTAGTCGAATAACAAAGCATTTACTGTATTTTCTGTCTGTGTGTGTAAAAAAACTAAAAAAAAAAAAATACTTCTGCTTTCCTAACTTTCCTAGCTAGTTGTTCCAATGATCAGATTTTGCTGATCCCTGGGCTTTGTATTTGGTTCCTGTGTTCCTCCATTTTCTTGTGTGGCCAGAGGGAAGTTTCTTTACTCACCAGTGAGAGTGGGGAGTACTGAGCTGCCTGTTTGTCCTCAGAGGAGTGGTTAGAGACAGTAACTGGTAATTCATTGGCCATTTTGGGTCATTTCCTGTTTTTTCCAGCCCCTGCTATAAAGCACGCTTTGGCGGGCTTTTCTGGCATTAGAGAACTTGGCATAGCTCCTCGTGGTCCCCTGCAGAGTTCCTAAGGCAGCAGAGAGCAGAAAAAGCGACTTTCCTGATTCTAAGTATTTTTTAAGCATTTTTATTGCTTTTTTCTACCTTTTGTGCATTTCGACCACTGTTTCTGCATATATTATTGTGTTATTACCTGTTTTCTCTGTTTTTCTGAGCTTAATTTGTTGACTGCACTTCTTAGCTAAAGTTTTGCTTATAAGTTAACCTACAGGCTAATGCACTCAAGTGTACTAGCCTTTGATAGCATTTAGTCGAATAACAAAGCATTTACTGTATTTTCTGTCTGTGTGTGTAAAAAAAACTAAAAAAAACAAAAAAATACTTCTGCTTTCCTAACTTTCCTAACTAGTTGTTCCAGTAATCAGATTTTGCTGATCCCTGGGCTTTGTATTTGGTTCCTGTGTTCCTCCATTTTCTTGTGTGGCCAGAGGGAAGTTTCTTTACTCACCAGTGAGAGTGGGGAGTACTGAGCTGCCTGTTTGTCCTCAGAGGAGTGGTTAGAGACAGTAACTGGTAATTCATTGGCCATTTTGGGTCATTTCCTGTTTTTCCAGCCCCCTGCTATAAAGCACGCTTTGGCGGGCTTTTCTGGCATTAGAGAACTTGGCATAGCTCCTCGTGGTCCCCTGCAGAGTTCCTAAGGCAGCAGAGAGCAGAAAAAGCGACTTTCCTGATTCTAAGTATTTTTTAAGCATTTTTATTGCTTTTTTCGACCTTTTGTGCATTTCGACCACTGTTTCTGCATATATTATTGTGTTATTACCTGTTTTCTCTGTTTTTCTGAGCTTAATTTGTTGACTGCACTTCTTAGCTTAAGTTTTGCTTATAAGTTAACCTACAGGCTAATACACTCAAGTGTACTAGCCTTTGATAGCATTTAGTCGAATAACAAAGCATTTACTGTATTTTCTGTCTGTGTGTGTAAAAAAACTAAAAAAAAAAAAATACTTCTGCTTTCCTACCTTTCCTAGCTAGTTGTTCCAGTGATCAGATTTTGCTGATCCCTGGGCTTTGTATTTGGTTCCTCTGTTCCTCCATTTTCTTGTGTGGCCAGAGAGAAGTTTCTTTACTCACCAGTGAGAGTGGGCGTACTGAGCTGCCTGTTTGTCCTCAGAGGAGTGGTTAGAGACAGTAACTGGTAATTCATTGGCCATTTTGGGTAATTTCCTGTTTTTTCCAGCCCCCTACTATAAAGCACGCTTTAGCGGGGAGTTGCCACAGGAGCACACAAGAGCAGCAGCGGTTAATCAAGGTTAAACTATTCGGGCTACCTAAAGTCCACTCTTCAAATTTTCCCTTAAAACAGCCTTCCTTGAACTGTACTGCTGATCTAACCAGCTCATTCTATATCTAAATAGCTCAACTCTACTTGATTCCTAAGTAGAATATTCTCTATCTGTAAAGCCTAGCACTTGCTCCTAAAGTACTTTTTTACTTGATATAGCGCTTTTATTATACATAGTGCCCCACCAGCCAAAAACCCATTTCGACCACCCACATCCCCCGGAGTCTTTTAAAGTCCTTGTCTATTCCTTCTAGCATGTCGAGGGATCAGTTTCTAGTGTCCTCTCTTGCTCAGCTGGTGAATCTGGGAATATTGAGGCAATGTTACAACTGTCTCATGTACACGGACAACCCTCTCCTTCTCCCACAAAACACAAATACATGCGAGAGATGCAACTATATAGCCAAACTGGAGGCTGAGCTCAATCAACATAGGACTGGTAAGACTAGACAGGAGGAGAAGGTAACCACACACACCACAAACCCAGTCTCACATAGTACTATCACAACTTCAAATCATACACATAAATACACAAAGACATATTCGGAGGCTCTGATCAAAAATCTACCAAAACAGCAGAGGCCACCAAAGCAGACACCCAAACAACTGCCACCTCAGGACACAACACATGCAACACATAGACCACATAGTCAGTGTGCCAAACAGTCACAGCCCTTAAGGCCAAACACAATGCCAGACACACTCATCATTGGTGACTCCATAGTCAGACACACTGACGTCCCGCTCACCAGATTGAGCAAGGAAAAGGTCACAGTAAGCTGACTGTCGGGCGCTAGAATCCGCCACATAATGCAAGCACTCAGGTCTCTCAACAGCAGGTACAGGTACGGCTCTGTCATTGTCCACGCTGGTGTGAACGACCTGAGATGTACCTCCTTGGACTACATGAAAAGAGACATAGAGGAGCTCTCTGATTATGTAGCCCAGGCAGGTATGACCCTGACCTTGAGCAGTATCCTACCTTCACCAAGAATGATGCCACAATACAGTGACAAGATGATCAGCTTTAATAATTGGCTTAAACTCTGGTGTCATTCAAAGGGGATCCAATACCTGTCTGCCTGGGATGACATGCTGGACAAGCCACGCTGCTTCGCAAGGGACGGCTTGCACCTGTCACCCCTGGGCTTCCGGATATTGGCAAAGGCTCTTGCCTCCCCCATAGTGCCTTTTTTAGGCAAGGCTCAAATTCTAAACCTACCACCCTAGAACACAAAAAAGGAAAAAAACTAAGGGTAATGCTGCTCAATGCCAGAAGTCTCAACCTCAAGATGCACGCACTTGAGGCCTTTCTCAGAATGAAGTACATCGATGTCTGTGCTGTGACTGAAACCTGGTTCAAGGCTCCTGAGAGCACCCCGGCACTATCAGGTTTTACCTCATATCATGCGTTCCGGCCCCAAAATCCGGACAACACCAAGAAAGGAGGGGGGGTGTCTATATTCATCAAGAACACCCACACCTCAAGGTTGGTGGCAACGCACGATGCATCGGAGACCATCCAGGTGCAATTAACCATAGGCAAGACTGCTCTACAATTTGTAGCATGTTACAGGCCACCCTCTCAATCTCAGGAACCTCACATAGCTTTCCTGAAAACACTGGAGGGGATCAATGTATCTCCAAACACCATCATACTAGGTGATTTCAACTACCCGAATATAGACTGGGATCACTACTCAAGCCCCAACACTCTAGCCTAGACGTGTCTAACCTGCGGCCCGTGGGCCGCATGCAGCCCTCAGAGCTCTTCCATGCGGCCCTCAACATTTAACTGCAACATCGATGTACACATGTCCTCAAAACACTTTTTTTGTTTTGTGTTTTTCGCTCCCGTGACCTGTAACGCTAATGTCCATGTGCGCATGGCCAAGCACCCTTCTAGTTTTGTTTTTGAGCCAAAAAAGGGTCAGTGTGTTTACGCCATTATTTTGCGCCGAACAATCAGAGTGTGTGTGTGTGTGTGTGTGTGTGTGTGTGTGTGTGTTCTCACTGAAGAGGGACTCATGTATGGATTTGCCGCTGTTGCCTTTGAAAGGGACAGCAATTACCTATGTTAATAGGTAAGTACGGAGTGCGTGAGTGCATGCATGAAAGCAGAATTGTGTGCGTGAAAGTAGAAGAAAAATGTGTGTGTGTATGTGTGTACCTGTGTGCATGACAGAGAGGGACGCATGCACAAAGAGGCTAACAATGATTAGTCTACCTACTGAACACAAACAAGTTAGCTCATAAATATATCATACATTAAGAGTACACTTTCATTAAATTGCGGCTTTCCTGACAGGGAGAGTGTTGTATTGAACATGAACTCATACCTCTTAAATGTATGGATTTTCAAAGAATGTCTGGATTTTTGCCTCATCTTCCAATTTGTGTCTTTTGCTTAGGAAATAAAAGTAGTCATCCAAGGTAATGCAGTTCCAGGTAGTAAAAATGAGACCGCAGCCTATGGTTAATGGGTCAGTAGTGGACTGAATATGTGGGACTGTAGCATATAAAGTTGTATTGTTTTTTCAGACAAACAAAAAAGCACCTAGTACTGTTTTTTCATTGGTGGGTTCTAAGCAGTGGTAGATTGGACAACAGTAAGCATAGCTTTGGCGGATCATAAATACTGGCAAATCAAGTGGGCACAATGTCATTTTTTAAATGTTGGGGATTTTAGTGTGTATGTAAGTGCTTATGTGTTGGGAGTGCTGCAACAGTAGATGATTATTAAAGACAGAGACTTATGGACTGTGGAGAATATGTTTCTTTGTTTCAAAACCTAATACTTGGGTGCATGCCAGAAGGAGATTTTTTAAGACATAGCTTCTTGCCATTTACAGTGGATGGATATTTACATTTAATGGACAATGTATTAGTGTGGGCCTGTGGGGTTCTGAAGGATGCCAAGTCTACCACTGCCAATGTCTTGTAAAGTGACCTGGAAATGGATATTGGGATGTTACTGAAAAATATAGTAAGTGGGCTTAGAAATATAGTTTAATTAAACAAAGTGTACTTTCAATTTACAGGCCATAATTTAATTTATTTCAGGTAGTCCAGATACTGGTAGATTGTATACCATTAGACTTAATTAGGGAGAGCTGTCATTCTGGGGAAACAAGCAGCCCTAGTTTCAGTGAAAGCTCTGTGGTTGCTTGCAGGTAGGAAGTTGCAGGATGTTGATGCAATGTGTTTTATTATTTTTAAGGCATTTGTCATTTCAAAGCATGGTTTTCTTTGATGCAAAAGAAGGCAGGACTGAATGAGCCATATAATGTTTAACTGATAATAATGGGATAGAAAGATTATAAGTGATGTATAATGTTTGCAGCTACAGTTGTTTCAATGGTGTCTGTGATGCATAACTATTTTTGGGCCTGTGTCCTCCATTTATTTTTTTGCTTTGTCCAGATTTCTTGCTCTAAGGTTGAGAGGTATGGTTCCATACTAAATCAGAAGTTGTATTTACCTTGGAAGACTTTTCGGCATAATTATGAAAAACAGAGCCTTTTTAATATCTCTGCTTATTTCCAATATAAACTGCCATGTAACCTTGCAAATAACCTTCTTATTAAGCTACTTTACTTCTTTTGGAATTGACAGGTATGATTCATCTGTTCGGACATAAGTATAGAGTGCTAATGTGACTTTGATTTCTTGCAGCAGTCTGTGGTTTACATAATCACAATAACTTTTCTGTGTTTCTGGGTGTGTAATCAATTTAACAGTTTTAAAGATGTTTTCCAAAAATAAATAAATATATAATAAATAAATAATCCTCTCTACACTTTGAGCTACTGACAAAGTCTGGGAATTTGTTTTTTTTCAAAAGCGAAGGTCAGCATTACAGCTCAGTAAACTGTGAGTAACTTCTGCACAAATTAAAATGTCTGAATGTCAAATGGCTTTAGACTGGAGGGAAGTTCATTTTTATTTATTTTATTTTAGTTTACATTTGTTTACCGGGAAAGTCCGACTGGACACAGGTCCATTTTCAGCGGAGGCCCGTGGAGAAAAGCTCCAAAAATAACACAAAACAATATAATACAATACATGAGAGAGAGAGACAGCAAATTATGGATGTAGCACTCGTACAATATGGCAGAGATTACATCTCGTAACAGTGAGAATCATTGAGGTACAGAATAAACTTAAAAACATTTTTTTTACAGTTATAATTACAGCAAGGCAAATATCAATGAGTAAAGTTTTTAGGAGAAAGCTGTTTGTACATAGCTGAAGCTCCAAAACAATCTTTTGGTATGGATTAACCTGGGGATTGACACAAGTTATATGTTTACACCAGTATGTAACATTATAGTTTATGGTTTTCTTATTGATTTACTTTTTGCCGAGCAGTTGCTTGTTGATCTATTGATGGTCCTTTTGGTGGTGGGAAATTACATGGATGAATCCATCTCTATTATGATTTTTTTTTTCAGATATTTTGACTTCCAGACAATTTCATTCAGTGAGTGGGTGTCATGTGATTACTGAGGTTGCCTATTTTACAAGTAGGGGCTTTTTGTGTGTGTGTGTGTGTGTGTGTGTGTGTGTGTGTGTGTGTGTAAGAGAGAGATTTAATATGTATACTGAATATAATTTTGCAAATGGAATTCTTAGTTAAACATGCCCCTCTTCTTGGGCAACTAGACTTGAGTAACCAATATTAGATCTTAGCCATCCAGCTGGGAAAGGTTAGTATGTGGATTTTCCATCTGGTTTGATGAAGGCTATGCTACTTACCCAAGGACTGCATTTATGACCATTCATCCAGCCATTGTGTTGCTGAACTACATTGTTTGATAATGACAGGAGCTTTTTACAGAAGTTGAAGGTTTTTGTGCCAAGAACCTGTCAATAAAAAGTGGCTTGTTTATGTTGCAGTGAAGGCTGTGGTCTTTGCAATGAGTGTTTTAAGTATAACCAGTATTTCTAAGGTAGAGGAAGTCTCTTAAGGCAGGATCTTTCTTAGCCTGGAAAGCAAGCCAATGATGAAATTTATAGGGGCCAGTGAGAGACAGAGGAAAGCAAGAAGCTGTTTAGTCTGTTTGGATAACTAAGTGAACTTAGTTCTTCGACCTTTTTTGTCAGACATAGTTGTAGTCTTTCTTTTGGCAGGGAGTTTTTCTGAGGCACATGAAAAAAGGGCACTGCACTCAATAATGACTCTTGTAAAGGAAGAATACAGGGATGTTATGACCTCCTTGTCCCTAGATGAGATACCCTTACTAATGAAGTGGGCCATGTAAAAAGCTTTCCTTACAACGGAGACAACGTGGTGCTCAAAAGTCAGGTTTCTATCAACCTGGGTGCCCAAGTACCATACAACTTATTGCATGCTTACAACATTGTTATTAATGTGATAATTTGTGGGGACATCACTCTCCTCAAACGGGATGATGATGCATTTTTTGGCATTTAGCTTGAGGTCATATTTCTGGCACCAGTTATTTGTTTGGGTGAGACCCTCTTGTAGCTTATTCAGAATTGTTTTATTAAGTCAGTGATGTGAATTCTTTACTTTATTGCAAATTTGTTGGGTTATTTTTGTGGATTATAGTATTGTAGGACTGCTGATGTTGACATTTTACGTAGTTGGACTGCTGGAATGGTTTTCCCAGTGAGAAATGCTAGTTCTGTAGTGAATATCTGTTTATTTGTAAAAAAAAAAAAAAAAAAAAAAATATATATATAGATAGATAGATATATAGATATATTAACTAAGATGTTAGAGTTAACTGTTAGATTAGAGAATTAGAATTAGAATGAGAATTAGAATTTTAAGGCAAATATTAGGCATTTATTACATTTATTCATTGTTCAAATGCACCTACAGTACAGCCAGGAGGTCGACTGTGGTCTTCCGGAGCAATGAAAGAGTTAACTATATGATATATTTTATATGTGACCCCAAGACCATTTCTGTTCACTCAATGCGGCCCCAGCAAGCCAAAAGGTTGGACACCCCAGCTCTAGCCCAAAGGTTCCTAGAGTTCATAAACTCTAATGCCATGGAACAACTAGTCACCATCCCCACAAGAGGAGATAACATACTAGATCTCATCATCATGAACATGGGGTCACAATGTTCAACACCGGAGGTATACCCTTCACTGGTGAGATCAGACCATAAACTAATCTCACTGGAAGTCCACATCCCGCCCCCACCTGAGATAAAAAAGACCACAGTGAAGAACTTCTCAAAAGCCGACTTCACACTTCTAAAGGCTAGTGTGGTCTCTTTTAAGGCCCCCGAGACTGCGGAAACCATTACTCAAGCCGCTGAATCACTTACAAATGCCTTCTACCAGCACCTACAGGACTGCATGGATCAGGCAATCCCAAACAAAACAAAGACTCTTTGTACGAAAGGCAAGCGTCCAGTTTGGTGGACCACAGCCATAAACAAGCTCTACAACAAAAGGAGGAAGCTACTACAAGATAGAGCAAAATCCTTAAAAGGGAAAACACCCTTGATCATTATAAGTAAAAAACTAAGATCTCTCATAAAATCATCCAAGGCAAATTTTGAGAGAAGAGTCGCTAAGGACTCAAAGGACAATCATAAGGCCTTCTTTAGCTATGTTAGAAACCTGGGAGGAAACTCCCAGAAATGTTCAGAATTAGTTCAAAATGATGTAAAAATTACTGAACCTACAGACATTGCCAACATACTGGCTGACAGGTTCAGTGCAAACTTCTCCCCTCCTCCCAAAAGGTGAGATATCTATACCAGAGAATTATAGCCCCCCAAACATCTCTAACGCTCAGGTGAGAACTGCTCTCTCCAAGGCAAAAAACACAGCATCCATGGGACCAGATGGTGTCCCCGGATGTGTGCTCCATGAACTCAATGAGGAATTAAACCCGCAGTTAGGGCAGCTGTTTAATCTTAGCCTCACCTCAGGATACGTGCCTAAGGAGTGGCGTACGGCAACTGTGGTCCCACTTCACAAAGGCGGTGCCTCCACCGACCCAGGGAATTACCGCCCCATCAGTTTGACAAGCTTGATCTGCAAAGCTATGGAGAGGATCATAATGGAACTGATATATAAAGACATAGGAGACTTGCAGACTTTGGATCTGACCCAGTTTGGCTTTGTCAAGGGCAGATCATGCCTATTAAACCTGGTTGACTTTTTCGAAACAGTCACCAAGGCCATTGATGAGGGAAAGGCAGTCCACACAGCCTACCTCGACCTGGCAAAGGCTTTCGACACAATACCTCACTCAGGTATCATTGAAAAACTCATCAGCTTAAATGTAAACCCATACGTCACAAGATGGGTTGCAAATTGGCTAAGTGACAGAACCCACAGGGTCAGAGTTGCTGGCGCCATGTCAGACTCAAAGCCTGTCACAAGTGGTGTCCCACAGGGCTAAGTCCTGGGCCCTCTCCTGTTCGGCATCTACTTTTCAGAAGTACAAGCAAACACAGGAGGATTATGGCTGACAAAATTTGCAGATGACTGCAAACTGGGCACCATAGTTGAGAACACATCTGACACAGATATCCTTCAAAAGGGTCTTATACAAACGGAAAACTGGTGCCAGAGCCATGGCCTAAAGTTAAACGCCAAAAAATGCATAGTCATACCCTTCGGGAAAAACAAGGTTACCCCTAGCTACCATATAGGCGGTAACCCACTAAGCACAGAAGAGGTTATCAGGGACCTGGCTACCCAGGTTGACAGTAACCTTTCATTTGACACTCACGTCGCCAAAGTAGTTAGGAAGACCTTCTACATTGCCCACCTGATCATGAAGGGATTCACATCTAGATCAAGGGAAGTCATCATACTCATCACTCATCAGACCAATGATTGAGTACAATGCCCCATTCAGAATGTATCTGAAACGACACCTGCAGCAGTTGGGAAAGGCCCCAAAAGTTTCTCACCAAAAGGATAAAGGGTCTCAAAAATATGTCCTATGCTGCCCGACTGAAGGAACTTCAGCTCTACTCATTCGCTTACCATCTGCTCAGAGGTGACCTGTGCCTGACATACAAGGCCATGTCCAACCCAGAATTGATGAACATGCTTCACCTCAAAAAATCTAGATCCCTCAGAACTACAAGGGCGGGAGACCTAAACCTTGACACGGTTATTAATAGGATGTGCTGGAGGGACACTTTCATCACCCAGAGACTCCCTATGCTGTGGAACAAAATCCCGGTACATGTGAGGCAGAGCACCTCGCTGGCTTTGTTCAAGAGAAATCTTGACCAATGGATGGGAGATCGCAGATATACCCCAGGGATTATCTCAGTGTCACTGCTTGACAGAGACACAGCAAAATAATGGGCATAGTATTCTCCAAACTAAAGGGGTGGCGAAAGCCACAAAACTCTGGGCTAGGCTTATAAATGCCCTTGGGCAGATAGCCTAGTATGAACCTATGATCCTATAATGTCAAATTTAAATTGTTGGATGCCCCCTTGCACAAAGACAAGTTATTTGGCACTAAGGCAAAAGTGGTCTTAAAAAGATGGAATAAAATGCAAAATCTATGCATAGTTAAGGATTTCTTACAGGCCCAGCCACCCAGGTTCAGCAGGCATTGTCCCACCAAGCACTGGTCTTTTCCTGTTCCTACTAAGCCAGGTCTGAGCCAGTCCAGCCCAGACCCCAGGGAACCAGACCCCCCAGACAGCAGCCACAAGGAATGCAGAGATCTAAGCAGTGGACTACCTCCATTTCAAAACCAGGGAGTTCTAAGCCACCCCCTTATGTTAAGAACTCACAGTGACTCACCTCCCCCACCCCCTCCCTCTGCCCACCTTCACATACTCCTCGGAGGAAAACTGTCCTTTCACGCAAGCACCTGGGCCACCATTACCAACGACAGCTGGGTTCTCAGCAGTGTCCCAGGGATACAAATTTTCTTTCCACACCCTTCCTACCCCAAAAGGGCTCCCAGATCTGTCTCCAAACCAGTGGGCAGAGGCGCAAAAGCAAGTCCTTTCCTTGCTCTCTCTGAGGGCAGTAGAGCACATTCCTGCTGAACAGAGAGGCCAAGGTATGTACTCCAGACTTTTTCTGGTACCCAGAAAAGAGGGCACCTGGTGCCCCATCCTCGATCTATCCATTCTAAACACCTTCCTGATGATCCCAAAATTCAAAATGCTCACCCTCCAGCAGCTGCTACCCATGCTCTCCAAGGATGCTTGGCTAGCCACTCTAGATCTAAAACAAGCCTACCTCCATATTCCTATCAGGTAATCATGCAGGAAATATCTAATTTTCAGGGCAGGATCTCAGCTCTTTCAGTTCTCTGCATTTCCTTTTGGCTTATCTACTATTCCAAGAGTTTTCACAAATTGTCTGGCTCCGGCCATTGCCTTTTGCAGATAAAGTAATATCTAGATTTATCCATACCTAGATGACTGCCTAATTCAAGGAGACAGCCAGGAAAAGCTGCTCAAGCACCTGGCCTTTGTAAAGTCCCTATTAACCTCCCTAGGGTACACCATCAACGAAAAGAAATCCAAACAGGTGCCCACCCAAAGGATTATATTCCTGGGAGCAAGCCTGGACACAGCCTTCCAGATGGCATTCCTTACACCAGAAAAGCAAAATTTCCTGACAGCCTACTTCTCTCAACCAGCCACCAGACCCCAGCTATCTGCAAGGAAGATCCTGCACACTCTGGGGATCATGGCATCTTGCATACTACTCATTCCATATGCCAGACTTCATATGAGGAAACTTCAGTGGTACCTAAAAAGCCTTTGGTGTCAACACTGTCAAGGCCTGGAGACCCTTATACCTATAATTCCTTGCCTCAGAAAATATTTTCTTTGGTGGGCAACAGTATGCTCCCACAACAAGGGAATACCTTTCTCACCAACCCCCCCCCCCGCTGCCCAGACCGCATCAGACTATGCCTGGGTTGCACACCTGGATGGCAGGTGCATACAGAGCCAATGGAGCCTACAGCAAATCCCTCTGCACATCAACCAGAAAGAGATGATGGCTGTCCAGCATGTCTTGATAGTTTTCAAGCCCTTTCTCTCCCAAGGGCCTCTCACTCTTACCCTGTATGCAGGCTGGCCATGACCCTTTGGCACACAGCCTCTGCCATGTAACTCCACCTATTAGCACAATTCCTACCAGGTTCTCTCAACTCTCTAGCAGACCAATTAAGCAGAAATCTTCTGGACCCACATGAGTGGCAGCTCAACAGAAGAACCTTCACCCTAATAACTCAGAAATGGGGCACCCTGAAGGTTGACCTCTTTGCCTCTCACACCAACCATCAGCTCAGCAAATTCTGCACCAGGGAGCATCTCTGCATGGCTTGGAAGGTCGATGCCCTGTCCTTCTCCTGGGTCAATCTATTGGTCTATGCCTTTCCTCCACTACCTCTCATCCCAAGGGTACTGCTCAAAAAAAGGAGGAAAAACCAAGGACAATTCTTATAGCTCCAGACTGGCCTCGCCAGCACTGGTACCCCTTGCTGCGCAGCCTGTCTCCACTGTCACCGTGGCATCTTCCTCAGATTCCAAATCTCCTGACCCAGTGGGAAGGGGAATTCATGCATCCCCAATTGCAGACACTCAGTTTGGCAGCTTGGCTTATTCCCTAACCCCCCCCCCCCGATCAATATGCCAACCTCAGTAAACAGGTTCTAGATGTTATACATGAGGCCAGACACCCTAGCACTAAAAAGTCTTATGCTGACAAATGGAAACGGTTCTGCACCTGGATTCAGGCTAAGGGAGCCAATATGGCACAGCCCTCCTTCCTTCTCATCCTGGATTACTTAGCTGACCTACTACACAGCAGCCTCTCTTTTTCCTCTGTTAAAATTCATGCCTCTGCTATCTCTGCTCATTTTCCCACTGAGCAGACCCTTTTCTTGCACCCCTTGATCAAACAGTTCCTAAGAGGGGCTAGCAACTTGAGGCCACCCAGAAAAGCACCAACCCCAGCTTGGGACCTTAATTTTGTGTTGGAAAAGCTCACCCTGCCCCCCTTCAAACCAGCTTCTTCTGCAGAGCTAATATTTGCAGAGCATTAAGAAGGTAACAAAAGAGAAATATTCCAATAATGGTATGCAAGAGTTGCCAGTAGGTAAGAAGACATAGAGGGGAAGGGAGGAAGTTACCAACGATGGTAACGAGAAATACCTTTAGGTAACAGGGCACACACTAGAAAAAGGGAGAAAATAGTAAAATATTCTAATATAGTTAGAATTTAGTGAAGAAAACACTAATAAAGAATAATAATAAAGCATTTAGCTGAGAGGATCGGTTGACGCATCCAGTATTCAGAGCAGCAAATGAGATCTAGGGTAATGGAGAGGTGCATTGTGAGTAGAGCCTTTTTGGCTGGCACGAGATGTATAATGGCCCATCTGTCAAGAATGAATGAAGATTGACAACATCAGATATTTTTGTTTCTCCAATTCCAAAGTTTCAAAGGAATTACCCTTTCAAATCTGGTTTTATTCATAGGCAGTCTCGCCCTCTGCCCAAGGGTAAAAAGGGTTCTGCATGTGTGCCTCCTGCTAAGTCTACTCAAACACCTATTTCTCAGAAACCTGCCTTTCAGGACAAGCTGGGTTTTATTTGACAATGTGCTTCCCCTTCCCCTCAGCTGAGTCCCTTTATCCCTTCGTCTTTTCCAAACTGGTTGACAGTCATAACAGACTTGGGTTCTGTTATTCACCAGGGGTGTTTCATGGTTTGGAAATCTCTTCCTCCATTTTTGGGCATCCCTCAACCTCCTTGGGAACAGCTTTTTTTTTCTCTGAGGCGCTTCATTCCCTTTTGGTCCAGAGTACCATTCAAGCCATAACCCCAGCCCAGGTGGGGAGGGATTTTTACTCCTGAATGTTTCTGGTTCCAGGAAGGAAGGTACTTGGAGTCCCAGTTTGGGTCCTTTCCCAGCTCAACACCTTTCTCAAGATGCCTTTCTTTTTGGATGTTCTCTCTACAAACCTTATCTCTCATTCTTCCCCGGGCATTTCTGGTCTCTCTCGATCTCAAGGGTGCCTATCTTCATATCCTAATCCATCCCCTTTTCTAGAAATTTTTACATTTTTCTGTTTCTTCCTTGCATTTTCAGTTCTCTGCTTTGCCTTTGGCCTCTCTACTGCCCCAAGGGTATTCACAAAATGTCTTGCTCCTGTCTTGCTTTTTGCAAGATGAGAGAGTTCAGATCTTTCCTTATCTGGATGATCTGCTCACTCAAGCTTCCTCCCCACCAAGGCTCTACTTGAAGAGCTCCAGTTTATTATTTTCCTATTACAGACTCTGAGGTTCACCAAAAATTTTCAAAAATCAGCTCTGACCCCTTCTCAGGATCTTGTTTTCCTTGATTGCAGGATCCAGACCATCCCAAAGCTGGCATTCTTGCCTGCCCCCAAGGCCTTGTTGTTGCCTTTTTCCTGTTTCTTCCACTGGAGTCAGTCACGGCCAAGGAAATTTCTCAGAACCTTCAGGTTTATGGCTTCCACCATTTCCATGTTTCCTCTGGCCAGGCTTAATATGAGAAATCTACAGTGGTACCTCAAGTCAGTGTTGCTTCAACATTGTCACCCCTGGACTTCCCAGTCCCTTTCATCCATTTTCTCAAGCTCAACTTTCTGTGACACCTCAGACAGGGGATGAAGGGACCATCTTTGACTCTCTCAAGGTTCAGGGTCTCTGATCTCTCTGTATCCAGGGTTAGACCACATCAGCATGAAGGAGATGGGGATCTGCTCCTAGCTCTTCAGGCTTTTCATTTCCTATTTCACCCTGTGCCCCTCGAACATTTCACAGACAGCACCATAATGATGTGGTATGTTAACAAGCATGGGGTTATAAGGTCTTATTTTCTTTTCAGACTAGCTCTTCAGGTCTAGCATCTAGCTGTCCAGTATCAAGTGACTATTTATGGAGCTTAGATTCCCTCAGAACACAGTCGAGTGGCAAGCTTTGAGCAGATCCAGCACACAAGCTCATAAATGGATGCTTCACAGAGATGTTTTCCTGGACATTGTCCATGGGTGTGGTATTCCTCGGGTAGAGTTTTTTGCCTTCCCTCTGATTAGACAGTTTCCTCTATTCTGTTCCAGAGTCCCAAGTCCTCTAGCTTGGAAAGTGGTTGCCTTGTTTATTTCCTTGGAAGGGGATCTTTCTGTATGCCTTCCCTTCCCTTCCTCTGCTTTTGAGGGTCTTGGACAAGACTCCCCAAAATCTTTCTAGTGACTTCATTTTGGCCCAGACCGCATTAGTCCACCCTTCTTTCCCACTTGGCCAGGGGTAATCACCATAAGTTACCTCACTGGGTGGACCTTCTCACACAAGACAAAGGGTCTCTTATCCATTATAACTTGTCTGCTGTTCAACCGACCCTCTGGATGATAGTGTTGGATGCCTTTTAAATACCTCATTTCTGAGGACATACTTCAGGTCCTGTAGGAAGCCAGGAAACCTGCTACCAGGAAATCATATTTGTCCAACTGAAAAAGATTTTCTGTCTGGTGCCTCTCTCGAAACCAGGATTCCTTATCTATGCAGGTTCCTATGGTTCTCTCTTATTTGTGTGATCTGCTCCATGCTGGGTTAGCTTATCCTTCAGTTAAAGCTCACCTGTCAGCAATTTCTGCTCACCTGCCCTTGGCTCCTCCTCTGACCTCTAGATTTGAGGTCAAGTAATTTGTTAAAGGCATCCAAGATATCAGGCCTCATAGGAAGCCAATTCTGCCTTCCTGGGGCCTTAGTTTTGTCCTTGAAAAATTTACTCCAGCTCCTTTTAGACCTACTACTTCAGCTTCCTTACAACTATTGACATGATAGATTTATTTTCTGTTATACCACATAAGATAGGCTTGGAATGGTTCGAAGAGGCTATGGTAGATCAAGGAAATTTTAAAGATTTTAGAGTATTATTAGAACTAATGGAATTAGTACTTAAAATAATTGTATTATACATTTCAAAGGGGAATTGTTTTGAACAAGAAAACAGAGTAGCAATGGGTGCTTGTTGTGCTCCAAGTTATGCGAATATCGTGTTACATATTTGGGAGAAAAAAATATATTTTTAATTCCCCATACACAAAATATTGGAATATGTATAAGAGATATTTAGATGATATATGTGTATTTTGGGTTGATACAGAAGAAAAGTTTAAGGAATTTTTAAATTATATTAATAGGACTACAGAGTTTATTAAATTCACCCACAATACTAACAGTTAGTCAACTACCTGATTATGACAATTCATAAAGTTTTAGCTACTGAAGAGTTTGTCTACAGTTTATAGAAAAACACATTCTCCAATTCATATTTATACTTCACCAGTGCACATCTTTACATACAAAAAAGTACTATCCTGAAGGGCCAGTTCATTGGAATATCTAGGATAACCTCAGATGAAGTGGACTTTAGGAATGAATGTAACAACTTGAAAACAATGTTTCTAGAAAGGAAATATCCAGTTAGCTTAATATATGAGGTAATAAATGAAGTGAGAAAAGATAGATATAATCTCCTATTAGACAAGGTAGACATTTATTTGAAGTATAGTGCACAAAATAAGGGCACTAATATGACAATGGTAGAAGAAAGCAGCACCATACATATGGGGGGGGGGTTTATTATGAATTTTAACAGAGATGCTACTCTTATTAAGAATATAATTTCTAAAAATTGGAACATGTTTATACATTTTTTTAGATTTGGAAGGGATATTTTAACAACTGTTAAAATTTTCCTATAGAAGGAGTTGGAATATCAAAAATTATTTGGAGATGGACCAGTATAAAAGATCAGAAAACACAAAAAGAAGGAAAGGTACATATAGGTGTGGAAAATGTGCCCAATGTCCCCACATTAGTAATACAGAAAGTGTTTATATACAAAGCCGATAGATGTGTACAATCTAACAGCTTACACGAATTGCAATAGTAAGGGAGTGGTCTATCTGGCTCAGTGTAAGAACTGTTTAGCTTTCTATGTGGGGAAGACAGAATGGGCTTTAAAAAAAGAATTTATGAACACCTTTACAATATTCAAAAGAAAGACATAACACATGCAGTATATAAACACACTGTAAATTGCAGAGAAGCTAGTTTTGTTTTCTTTAGGTTGCAAGAAATTTTGCAAGATGTAAGAGGGGGAACAATGGGAGACAAGATTATAATACCAGGAGATTTATTGGCAGCTTTGGAAGCCAATAAATCTCTGGGGAAAAATGAAAATATCTCCCTGGTTCCAGTTTTAAAACTTAGGTCTGCTAGATTATAATATGATAGAATCTTTTTAGGTCCTAGTGCTTACAGATTTTACTTTGTATAAAAACGTTATGTATAAAATATATTTATAAAAAAATATATGTACTATCATAGAAGACAAAGTTTAAGTATTTTTTTTAGTTTCTTATAATAAGATTTGAGCACTGAAGGACAGCATACATTTTGTTTTCCTTTTTTGTTGCTATGTGGCACTTTTAAGTATTTTGATAGATACAAAAACGTATTTTTAACATTCAATTTATATGTTTTATTTAATAAGTTAACATATTATTCACAGTTTATATTATGAATATATTTTATATAGAAATGAAGGAGAATGTTTATTTTAATGTAAATGTTTTAGAATAGAATTCTTAGTTTATAGCACAGTAGCTCCTTTTATGGTAAATTGATGCTTCACTTTCAGTAATAAGATAATAGTTTTTATTCAATTAACAAGATTTAGCATACAAATAATGAGATAGAACTGTTTTGAATTGATGTCTGATGAAGTCCTAGGATAGGACGAAAAACGCAGTGAACCTGTTAAGCTTTTTATTTTGTTTTGAGTCATCTTGTGTGTAAAATTAAACTTATCAAATTTATTAATTTTTGGATCCCTGGACTGTGTTTGAATATTTTTTCCTGTAAATCTCTACAGTGCCTGTTGTGTTATATTTTTGTGACAACGAGCTCTGGCTTAAAGTTTAGGCACTGGTAACTTCTTTGTGATATTGTACTTGGAAAACTCTTTTTTTTTTATCTCTCACTTCAGCTAAGAGAGTGTCTGAGTTTCAGGCTGTCATGGATGTTCCACCATTTTTAGTTTTTCTTAGAGAAAGGGCAAAACTTCATACTTATCCTTCTTTTATGCCCAGGGTGGTCAATGAGTTGTCTCGTAATTAGTCTGTTCATCTTCCTTCTCCTCAGTCTGCCAGTGAGAAGGTTCTTCACACCTTGGATATGCATAGATAGCTCATCTATTACTTGGATAAAACTAAGGATAATCGCAAATCTGAGCAGCTTTTTGTTTCCTATTATCCCAGGTCTTTGTGTTTAGCTGTTTGTAAGCAAACCATCTCATCTTGGATTTCTAAGGCCATTTTTTTGTTATTCATTTCATGGTAAATGTCTTTCCTCATCTGTGAAGGCTTATTCTGCCAAGAATTTTGCCTCCACTGGTGCTTTTTTTTTCAATGGACTGGATACTAATTCCATCCTTGAGGTTACTACTTGGTCTGCAGTTCATAAATTCACTAAGCATTACAAGTTAGATGTTATTTTCAGGGTTAGAACCGCCTTTGCCAGGCTATCCTCCATGGGTTTCTGAAGGGCTGTTCATTACTGTTCTCCCAGATTTCCACTTCAGCTTTTTACTCTCTCTTCAGTTAGGAATCCTGCAAAGTGATATGGATGGACATAATGCAGTTGTGTAAAATCTTTCCATAAAATGTCCTTCTCTTCACTGTTGCAGTATTCGCTCCACTCTTGTTCCCCCTGTACTCTAGCCTGTTTTTTCTTGCCCTCTTGTCCAAGGGGTTCTCCCTTTTCTCCTTCTGGATTTATCTGTTCTTCCTTGTCCCTAAGGATATTCTGTTCCTCCTAGGGCTTCTTCAGTTCTGAGTGCGTGTGTCCATATATTACTTTTATGTCATACTGGGAGTGTACGTGTGATGTATGGCTCCTGTAAGTGCTAAAGACTTTAGTATACTGGCCGGACATTGGGCTATCCCTGTTAGAAGTGAAGAGTAGGATGTCTACTGTTTGACAAGATTTTACATGACTGTACTTTCTTCACGCAAGGTATCATATGAGGATACTTCATTGGATACTAAGCGTGCAGTGGTGCTAGTCCAGTCATTCCCTTCAGTTTTCTGTCCTGCTATCTACAGTTTTTTAATCTCATCTAAAGTAGTGGATTCAGTCCTCCTCCTCCCAGGTATAAGAAGGTAGCCTTTGCTCTACCCCTTCAATCAGCCATGGTTAACCATGGATGCCTCCTGTTGGTTGGGAAGTTTGAAGGAAGGATGGGAAAAGGATCATGATCACATCAATATACCGAAAATGAAGGCATTCCTCCTAGAATTGCAGCCCTGCAAAACTTTCTTCTCCAGGGTGCAATTTTAGTATACATAGACAGCTCCTCACTTGTGTGATACATCAACAAGCATGACATTATTCCATATATTTCCTGAGTAACAGTTTTCTGGTAATCAGAGGCACATTTGTAGAATTAATCTCCACTTCTTTGGCCTTTTTCAAGAATTATTTTATGGATGACATATGTGCTTGTAGTTACATGGTCAATCATTGTCTGCTGTTATAAACTTTGTCTTGTAATGAGATCTAGGCCTTCCTTTGGATTTTGCCATCCTCTGGTTTCCTGTCATAGTGCCAGCCAGGAAGAAAAACGTTGGTGACTCTGTCCCATCAGTTGAGACAGACTGACAGAATAGTGCAAGATGCAGTGTTATTTATTTACCGTAATGATAGAGCTTTATTATGCCACTCAGTCCATCTCTAAAACCCTTCCATCAACTCCCTACCAAATTGTCAGTCTTGTTCCTGGATAGACTTAAAACCAAGCCTTTGTCCATGCCGCCTCAGTACAATGGTATCTGATGGGGGCAAACTCGATCTAAGGAGCAGTAAGAATGAAATGCAGCAAGTGAGAGAGGGAAGGAACTCAAGCACTAGAGTAGATTCTATTAGGAAAGTTACCATTTTGAATCCCTCACTAGGGTGGATAAACCATCAGTCAAGGTGAATGGAAACTGACCATAAGGATCTATTGTTATAGTAAGTACATAACCTTTGATAAGTAGTCCTTTCTCACCTTCATTCTTAACATATGGGATAGAAGCCAATCCTCTGCTCCAACTTGGCCTATTTACAAGCTGGAAGACTTCTGGTTGGCTCGTGGCTAGGTAGGTATCCCATGGTGCACCAGTACAATCCCCAGATCTTCTTTGCCACATCAACGAGTTCGGTTGTGCTTCTCTTTGGCTCTGGCTAAGTGTTTGCATATTTTCACTTTTTCATTTTTCTTCACTGTTTAGATTAGTTATATGGCTCTTTATGGTTAAAATCATTACTGTTTGTAGTATTCTATTAGCGTAGTTATATTTAAAGTTATCTTCTATTTGCACTATTTGGTGCAATTTTTGGCCATGGGCGTTAATTCTTCTTGGTATCCCTTGTACCAGGCTTACTTTTTGGATTAGAGTAGGCACCTTTTCTGCACTAGTATTTTGTGTGTTTTAATAGTATTTGGCAGGTTTCCATTTACTATTTAGAATTGCTAGATTGCTGGTAGCATCGTTTTGCTAATGTTACCAGATCTTTGTTCTGTTTGTTTTTTGCAGTTGTGTTATTCTTGTTCCCCACTGTGCTGTGTGATGCTCTTTCCCTTATAACTGTTTGGTCTGTTTAAATTAGAAGACCCTATCCCTTGCCTGGGCTAGGCCTGTTTAAGTTAGAGGACCTAGTCCTTGTGGTATCTTCCTTTCAGCAGGGCTAGGCCCATTTAAGTTAGAGGACCTAGTCTTCCTCCTTCTTTTTCCTTTCTGTGTGCATGTGTTCTACTGTTTTCAGTATGTCTAAAGAAAGAAAGGAGCATAAGCCATCCGGCTTCAAGAAATATGTTAAGTGCTCCCAAAAGATGTCCTTAACAGATGGTCACGGTAATTGTGTTTACTGTTTAAGGGCCATCCATTTGCAGGAGACCTGTTTATTTTGTCATGCATTTAGTCCTAGGGTGTTGCAGGAAAGGAAGAACAAGTTAATTCTAAAAGGTCTTCTTAAACCTTCCTTTGAGGAAGATTTGTCTAGTTCCTCATTATTCCTCCAAATCTACTAAAGGAAAGTCTAAATCTGCCAAGAGGCCCTCCCCAGTGCCGGCTGGTGTCTCGGAGCCACCTCTTAAAGTTGCTAAAACTGTCTCATCGGCTCCACAGACCTTGGAGCCAACTGAGAGTGGCATTGTTGTTGCTGGGTCGGTTCCAAGTTTTTCAGAGCCGACCGCTGAGACTCTTGAGACTACTTCTCGGAGTCGGTGTATGGACCCTCTACTGGTCTCCTTGTTAGTGAAGTCTCCTGTACCTTCAAAATCTCAATCTCCTACCATGTCAACCAAGTCTTCCATGAGTTTATCGAAAGAAGATGTGGAGAGGGTAGTGCTGAGACTTTTGAAGTCATCTGCTTTGTCTAAATTGTTGTTGGCTCCGACCCGAGCCTGTTCAACCCTCTATGTTCATTCCTCCTCTAAACCATGCTGGTCTTTCGGAGCCAGAGTGCTGGGTACCACTGGTGGAACCTTCAGCTTTAGCTCCCATTGTGGTTGTTTCAGAGCCGAGTTCTGTTCCAACACTTTCGGTGCTGTCTGTAGTGTCCAGGGGTCAAAGCTATCCGGAAGGCCCTGACATGGATACTTGGAACCAAACTTCTTCGGTTCCAAGTCTTCCTCTCGGCGCATTGGACAGGATGAGTTTGGACCCTGCGTCTTTCTCGGAGCCGATGGATTTGGCGCCGACAGCATCCTCAGTCTCCTCAGAGCTGGAGAGGTCGTCTGAGCAAGAGAGGTCGGCTTTTGAGATGATGAGTGTGCTGTGCTGACCATCAGCTACTACCAGAGGTACCGGTACTCTTCCCCCCATAGCACCTACTTCTGTCTCGGCTCCTACTCCCTCCAGCAGCAGCAGAGACCCCCAGCCTCAGGAGCCACTGGCCGGTGGCCCCCAGTCTTCCAAGACCTTCCCAGAATGTCCTTCCGAGGAGCCCCCATGGAAGAGAACTTGTTAGAGGAAGCTTGTCGACTCCCAAGATGAGTCTTTGGCATCCGACACTGACCTTGAGGAGTCGGAAGGGTCCCCCAAGTTGTCCTCTGATGATGTCTCCTTCATAGACATCCTGGAGATCCTTAAACAGAGGTGTGGCTGGCCCACTGTCACCCCTTCTGGTAAGGAGTCTGTGTACCTGAAGGCTTTCAGGTCTCAACCTTCTGCCTCTTGGGTGTCTCCATTTTTTGACGAACTGATGGATTTAGTTAGTCAAAAGGGGTGGGATACTCCTGATGCTGTGGAGCCAGTTCCTAAGAGACCGAACAAGTTCCTTTCTTCCCCTCCAGGAAAAGACTTTTTATCGAAAGGTGTGCCTGTAGATGCCATGGTTGTGGTGCTGGCGGCCACTAAGGAGGAGTTGGTTGAGACTTCTTCTTCTGTTCATCCACCGAATAAAGAGTCTCAAATGATGGACAGATGTGGGAAGTGTATCTTTTCTTCAGCTGCATTTACCCTTAGATCGCTGAATTACCTTACTCACTTTACAAGTCTCCAGAGAGATCTCCTTAAAAGGTTAGGAGATTCTCTACAAGGTGCATGTACTGAGGGAGTCCCTGACAAGGTTTCTTCCCAGTTGTCCACCTTGACCTCTATTGTTAACTCCTGCATGCGGCTTATTTTGTATGTGGCCGATGGTGCGAGTATAGCAGCTGGTTCAGGAATCTCATTGAGGCATCATTCCTGGATGCGTTTGTGTAACTCTGCGGAACCGTTTAAGTCTACCTTTACCAATGCCCCATTTGACGGTTCCTCATTGTTTGGTTTCAAGGTAAAGGACAGTCTCACCCAGTGCAAGCAAGAAGGAAAAACACACTCTGCCATGGGAGTACGTTTTACTGTTCCCTCTTGACCATACCCTAAGGGTCAGAGGGGCAGTAAAATGTGGTTCAAGAAGTCCCAGAGGTTTTTCCAAGAAGCACAGGGTGACTCCTCCTTCAGAGACAGAGGAGGGGGAGGAAATGGTAGACGTTGCCCTAGAGGCAGGGGCGGTCCGCAAAACCAGAGAGGTTGCGATTCCTTTCGGGGCCGGCCTTACCAGTGCTCCTGATGTGGGGCCCGACTGTGTTTCTCTGGGGCCGGTCAGGGGTCGCATTTCTTTGTATCCAGAGGCCTGGCTAAGTATCACTCAAGACAAGTGGGTACAAAGAATTATTACCAGAGGTTATGTAATACCCTTTTCCCTTCTACCCTTTATTCCCAAGAAGATCCCAGATGTTTCACCCAATCACAGGGATCAGGCAACTGCGGAGGTCAACAAGTTGCTGGCAAAAAGCGTCATCCAAACTGTCCCAGCAGACCAAATAGGATCCGGAATTTACTCCAGATTCTTTTTAGTGCCAAAACATGCAGGGGACTGGAGGCCCATTTTGGACCTCAGCAGATTGAACGAATCAGTAAAGAAGGACGAGTTCTGGATGGTAACACTCTAGTCTATACTCCCGTTGTTAGGGAAAGGGAAAGACAATTGGATGTGCTCAATAGATCTCCAAGATGCTTACTACCACATAAAAATGGATAGGGCGTCAAGGAGTCATCTACACTTCCAGCTGGGAGTCAGTCGCTTCCAGTTCTGTGCTGCGCCCTTTGGTCTCACCACAGCCCCCAAGGTGTTCACCAAATGTATGGCAGTGGTGACAGCTCACCTGAGATGTCGAGGATTCCAGGTGTTTCCATATTTGGACGACTGACTCTGCTCTGAAGGAGTAGATGCCTGGTGGGGGGAGACAATACTATTCAGCTTTGTGCCCACCTGGGAATCTCTATAAATTGGGGAAAATCTGCCTTATTGCCCTTTCAATCTGTGATTTTTATAGGCGCAGAGGTAGACACAGTAAACATGGTGGTTCGTCTTCCGGCCGAAAGGGCACAAAACCTGGTGCTTCAAATTTAGCATCTTCTCCCCTTACGAAGGGTCAAAGCCAAGATTGTCCTGCAGCTCCTTGGGACCATGGCTTCCACCATACTGTTAGTGCCATTAGCCAGGTTACACATGAGAATTCTTCAGTGGCTCCTGTCATCCCAGTGGTCCTTCCAGTACCTTCAGTTATCCCATCACATTCTACTGACAGAATCTTGCAAGAAGGACCTTTTTTGGTGGACATTACCCAGTCAACTGACCACGGGCGCTTCCATTACTCCTCGTCAACCCATTGCTGCTGTGACCACGGATGCCTCACAGATAGGGTGGGAGGGCATTATCTAGGCAGGACTGTCTAAGGCATATGGCAAGACCACAAGGCCCACCTGCATATCAGTGTTCTAGAGATGAGGGTGGGGCTCCTGGCATTGCAAGCACTTCACAACCTTCTTTCTCTGGGGACTATTGCAATACAGTCAGACAACATGTCGGTAGTATGGTATATCAACAAACAGGACGGCCAGATATTACCCACTCTGTCGAGAGGCCATGCGAGTTTGGGAATGGGCGATATCTTCCCAGCGCTTTCTGGTGGTGACGCACATTCCAGGAACTACCAATTTGATAGCCGACAAGCTCAGCTGGGCGATCCTGATGCCTCACGAGTGGTCTCTGAAACAGGAAACAGTGGAACAGATTTTCCGCAGGTGGGGACAGCCTTGCTGCGATGTCTTTGCCAGTCCAATCAATGCCAAATGCAGCAGCTACTTTTCCCTCATCCCCCTTCTGGGGGAGTCACCCAGAGACGCACTTGTTCACGATTGGCCCCTGTGTCTCCTGTATGCCTTTCCTCACTTTCCTCTCATTCCCTAGGTGATTCAGAAAATGACATGGCTGGGAAGCAAATTGATCCTCATTGCTCCTTACCCCCTTTCTCGGGCCTCTTCTCCTGGACGGTCCTTGGATTCTGGACCCAGTGCCAGATCTGTCGACTCACATGTCAGGTTCACTTCACCCCTCGTTACACAACCTCAATTTGACAGCGTGGCTGCTCCATTTCCATCCCTAGTTAGGCTTCATGACTTATCGCCTTACGTGACTCATATCCTTACGTCTTCTCATAAACCTTCAACAAGGAAACTTTATTCCAGTTAATGGAAAAGATTCTCTCTTTGGGTGGAGAAAATGGATGTTGACCCCTTCACTGCCTCCATTCCAGTGGTTTTGGAATTTCTGAACTATTTCACCAGGGATCTGCTGCTGCCACTATCAGAGTCCAATTGGCAGAGATTTCAAATTTCCATTTGGGGTTTCCAGATTCTAACTTGATGTCTCATAGATTATGCAAAACCTTCCTCAAAGGTGCCACTTTGCTAAGACATCTGGTTCAAGTGCCTGTGGCCTCATGGGATTTAAACTTTGTGTTGTGGAAATTAACATCTCTGCCCTTTGAGCCTTCTCATTCATGCCCTAAGAAGTTCTTGTCTTGGAAGACATTGTTTTTGGTAGCTATCACGTCAGCCAGACGGGTGTCAGAATTGCAAGCCTTGTCTTTTAAACCGCCTTATCTGATTTTTCATAAAGACAGGGTGTCCCTTTGTACTAACCCTTCCTTTGTCCACAAGGTCTATTCACATTCAACCTTGAATCAGTCTATAGAAAGTACAGTTTTGTACCTACCATAAATGTAGATGTCCGATAGGTATGCATCTGCAGTCATAACATATGGGTTGTCCTGCCTCAGGCAGCCCTTCGGTCGGCCGGATTCCAAAGTCTGGGTCTGGCCTCGGCTGATGTCGCACTTTCCCCGACGTCAGAGCGTCTGGGGTATAAAAGCATCAGCCAACGCCATCTTCCTCAGCCTTTCTTGCCCCAGATGCCAGGTGCCCTCTAAGAAGGCTAAATTTGGATAAAATGCCAAAAAATTCCAAACATAATGCAAAAATATATACATATATATATATATATATATATATATATATATATATATATATATATATACAAACAAATACACCATAACAGATTCCCCCAGCTAGCTAATGAAGAGGTAAGCACCCTAGGAATACCACAGAGGGGAAGGAGGGAGGGTAAACCTGACTGCAGGTGCATACCTATCGGACATCTACATTTATGGTAGGTACAAAACTGTACTATGTCCTTCAAGGATGCATCTGCAATCATAACATATGGGTAGAATACCATAGCCAGTCTGGGGGTGGAGGTACTAAGAAAATGATGGTGTAGTTAAGAGACCCTGCAGGACTGCTGTAGCAAAACCTGCTCTGGATCTGGAGTATAAGGGTAAATTGTAATGCTTGGCAAAAGTATGCACGGAGCTCCATGTAGCAGCTTCTAAAATGTCCTTGGTAGCCACCCCTCTTAGGAAGGCTGTAGTGGTGGCTGTGGCTCTCATGGAATGAGGCCTAATATTCACAGGAACAGTCTTTCCATGAAAGGAGTAGCAAAGGCGAATGCAATTTCCTATCCATTTTGAGATTGTCTGTTTGGAAATTGCTTTTCCTTGTGTCCCAGCAGCATAAGCTACAAACAGTTGGTCCGTCTTTCTGTAACTTTTAGTTCTGTCCAAATAGTAGCATAATTGTCTGTGGATATCCAGAGTGCGTAGAAGTTTCTCCCCTTTATTTTGTGGATTTGGGAAGAATGTAGGCAAATGAATTGCTTGGTTCAAGGATACTCTAGATGCCACATTTGGCATAAAAGTTGGGTTGGTTCTTAAAGAAATTCTGTCCTGATGAAAAATAAGAAATGGCTGCACTGCCATTAAAGCTTGTAACTCAGATACTCTTCTTGCTGAAGTTATGGCCAGAAGGAATGCAGTTTTCCAGGATAGAAACTGTGGGTCTGCCGATGCTGCTGGTTCAAATGGAGGAAGTGTTAGTTTTTCCAGCACAAAGTCGAGGTCCCAAGTAGGTAAAGGTGGTCTCCTTGGAGGATTGATGTTTTTGATTCCTCTGAGAAATTGTCTTAAGAGAGGATGCGAGTAGACAGGAGGATTTACATTGTATTCTGCTGAAATTGCTGAGGCATGTATTTTAATGGAAGAATAAGACAGGCCATTGTGGTACAATTCTGCTAAGTATTCCAGTATATGTGACATGTTCATCACTGTCACATCAAGGCCTTTTGTTGTGTTCCAAATGAGAAATCTTTTCCATTTTGCTGAGTATGCCTTCCTTGTGGAAGGGCGGCGAGCTTCCGTAATAATGTCCTTTACCCTCTGGGATAAGCTGTCCTGGGAAGGAGTCATGGTGTGCTTCAGGCAGTTAACTGCAAGGTCTTTCGGTTGGGATACAGGATCTTGTAGTTGTTCTGCGTCAGAAGAAGAGGCCATAATGGGAGAGGCCACGGTTTCGTCTGTGACAAGCTCTTCAACAGTGGGTACCAATGCTGCCTTGGCCAGCCTGGAGCTATCAGGATCACTTTTGGCTGTTCTGCTCTGATCTTCAGTAAAACCTTGGACATTAATGGGATTGGTGGGAAAGCATAGACTTTTCATGCTTTCCAGCTGAAAGAGAGAGAGTCCACCTTCCATGCTTGTGGATGGTATGTCCTTGTGCAAAAAAATTTCAGTTGATTATTGTGGGGTGAGGCGAACAGATCTATCTCGGGCCTTCCCCATGTCTGTGTTATGAGTAAGAAGATGTCTGGGTGCAGCATCCATTCGTGTGCATCCATGGTAGTTCTGCTTAAGCTGTCTGCCAGAGTATTGTCTTTCCCTGGCACGAACTGGGCCTGTAGTTGTATATTGTGTTTCAGACAAAGATCCCATAGATTCATAGCCAGTCTGCATAGAGGGTAGGAGTGCGTGCCTCCTTGCTTGTTTATGTACCACATAACTATGGTGTTGTCTGTCCTTATTAGCAGGTGGCCCTGTTGAAGGAAAGGTTTGAAAGCCTCGATTGCATGTATCACTGCCAGCATTTCCTTTTGGTTTATGTGCATTTGCAGCTGCCCTTGAGACCATAGCCCTTGGATACACTTGTCCTCCATGTGTGCTCCCCAACCTCGGTCTGAAGGGTCCGTGGTGATGGTTTGGTTTGCTTTTGGTTTGAAGAAAGGCAACCCTCTGTTGGTCTGGCAGGCTTGAGCCCACCACAGGAATTCCTTTTGAAGGCAAGGTATGATTGGAATCAGAGTTTCCAAGCTGTGACTGTGCTGAGTCCATACACTCCTTAGGTACCATTGCAATCTTCTCATATGCAGCCTGGCTTGTGGAATTAGTATTATGCAGGATGCCATGAAACCCAGGGCCTGCAGGATTTTCCTTGCAGTTAGCTGAGTTTGTCTTGTCAGATTCTTGAAGTAATCTGGAAGTTGTTTCTGTTTTTCTTCTGTGAGAAAGGCCATTTGGGTGGTTGTATCTAGATCTGCACCCAAAAAGGTTATCCTTAGGGATGGTACAAGTCTTGATTTTTTGATGTTGACTGTGTATCCCAAGGCCTGTAATAGCTGGATGGCATAGTCCAAGTCCTTTAACAAATTTGTCTTGCTGTCCGCTTGTATCAGGCAGTCGTCCAGATATGGGTAGATTTGAATCCCCTGAAGTCTGCAGTGTGCAATTACTGATGCCAGGCATTTCGTGAATACTCTGGGCGCAGTAGATAAGCCAAAGGGCAATGCTGAGAATTGATAATGCTCTGATCCTGCAAGAAATCTGAGGTGTCTTCTGCAACTTTGTCAAATGGGGACATGCAGGTATGCCTCCTTGAGATCTAGAGTCACCAGCCAAGACTCCTTGCCCAGCATGGGAAGAAGCAGCTGTAGGGTCAGCATCTTGAATTTCGGCACAATGGGGTAAGTGTTCAGTGCGGACAGATCGAGAATAGGTCTCCATTGATTGTCTTTCCTTGGAACAAGGAATAACCTTGAATAAAAACCTTGTCCTTGTTCTGAGAGAGGAACCTTCTCTATGGCTTTCATTTGTAGTAATTTGGTGATTTGCTTCAAAGCCTCTGCCCTCTGATTTGGTGGCAGGTCTGGCATTCCTTTTCTTTTTGGCAATGTGTGGAAATGGAACCTGTAGCCTTTGTCTATTGTTTGCAGTGTCCATGAGTCCCTTGTAATGTAATGCCAATTTTCTGAAAATAAAGAAAGCTTTCCGCCCAATGGTGCTTCTAATTGAGCCCTGGTTGGCGGAGTCAAAAATAAGTCATTGTGTTTTTCCTGGTGTAGCAGTTGTTGCTGTTCCTGTACTACCTCTCTGGCTTGGTGGCTGCCACTGATGGCCTCTGTAGTGGCCTCTAGCTTGCCCTCTACCTCTGGTACGCCTGTTCCTGCCTCTCTGTGATCTTTCTGAGTCAGGAAAGGACCAATTCTTAGTAGGCCAATTTCTGCTGAATCTCAGTGGTTGTACCTGCAGAAAGTCCTTGACTGTTTGCACAGATTTTGCCTTTTCTTCAAACTTCTTTAAGACCTCTTGGGCCGTGGAACCAAATAATTTTTGTTTTTCCATTGGAGCATCCAGGAGCTTAGCTTTAACATGGTCCGGTAGAGATTGTTCCTTCAACCAGGCATGCCTTCGTATAACTGCCCCTGTCATTGCTGACCTACATGAAGCTTCCAGTGCATCATAACCACATTGCAAAAAATGGTTGCTAACCTGCTGTGAGGTCAAGGGGCTCAGAGGAGGAAAGTTTCTTATACAATTCATCTAACAAATACTCTTGGTACTGAATCATATGGAATTGACAATTTAATGCCCTCATAGAAAGAGTTGCAGAAGTATAAACTTTCTTTCCCCATCGCTCTAAAGCTCTAGATTCCCTTTCAGAAGGTAAAGGATTTTTAGCAGTGGCAGCTGCAACCCCTTTTGGGCCCTGTGAAATCGTTTCTGGGTCTGCAGTGTGGGCCTTGTACAGGTGAAAATGAGAATCCGGGACCCTGTAGTACCTATCAGGTTTGGCAGGAGCCGGAGGGAGAGAATCAGGGGCTGTACTAGCATCAGAGTACACATCATCAATAACATTCAAAACAGGAGGAATAGCCAAGGGCCTATGCTGAGGTAAATGCAAAAAGGACCTTAATCTTTTTCTGGAATCAGAAAATTCCTGGCCCTGCCATTGGAAATGTTCTCTCATAGAATGCAGTGTCTCACCAAAAGAAAACTCTTCAGGAGGGGAGGCCGAAGGAATAGATTCTTCAGCATCAGAATCCTCGTAGGCCAAATAAGCCTCCTGCTGGTGCTCTGACAACACAGATTCATCCGTAGACTCATCTGAAGAGTGGAGGTCAGAGGGCTCAACCCTGGGCCTTTTGTCTGGAGGTGGAAGGGAGCCCCTGTCCGGGTGAGGTTAAGAACCTCTAATTAAAGAGATAAGATCCTCTACTAGGCTGAGAATTTGAGTGCTGGTAGAAGGCCTCTGAGAGGTAGACTTGGGAGGCAAAGCTTTGGCAAGTTTGGCAGCTTTAGCCCTAGAGAAGGCCTTAATGGACATGGATGCAGGTGGTCTGGCTACACCACGTGCAGGGGTGGACTTGTCTAAAGGAATGGTGTCGGACATGTCCTGGACACCGGTTTCCATAGGTAGTTCAATAACCGACTCGGCCGGAGCCTTCGAGGCCGAGGAAGTCGGTTGTAAGGTTTCGGCAACAGGAAGCACCGAGGACTCGGTTTCAGCCGAAACCGAGACACTCGCGGTAGGCCTGACCGAGGTTTCAGCCGAAACCGCTGGCCGCGAGGGTCTGTCCTTGTCCTTCCATTTTTTAACTACATGTGAAGTCGGAGTCTCCGACGGCATTTTATATGCAAAACTAGCCCCAAAATATTCCTCTGCAAACTCCGACCGACGCCTAAGCGTTCGTCGGTTGAAGGAAGCACAGGCAGAGCAGGCCGAGACGTCGTGGTCCGGGCCTAAGCAAGGGAGGCAGTAAGAGTGGAAATCCTTATGAGGTATTTGTTTCCCACAAGTTAAACAATTATTTACTTTATCTGACATCGGCTGAGGCAAGAAAGAGTCCCCAACGGGGTACTTAACTTTTTCAAAGTCTTCGGTAGCTGAATCAAAGGAGCTAGCTGACCGGCACTTGCGAACTGCTTCTGCTTCAGGCACCGCGCGGCAAGAAAGATGAGGAAGATGGCGTCGGCTGATGCTTTTATACCCCAGATGCTCTGACATCGGGGAAAGTGCGACATCAGCCGAAGCCAGACCCAGACTTTGGAATCCGGCCGACCGAAGGGCTGCCTGAGGCAGGACAACCCATATGTTATGACTGCAGATGCATCCTTGAAGGACATCTTCCAGTTTTCTTTCCAAATCACTCCAATGCAGCTTGAGTACAGGTTTCACCAACTGGATGTCCATAGACAATTACACTTTTATTTGCACAGGACTAAAGACCTTAGAAAATCGGATCAATTATTCATTTCTTTCTCCGAATCCAGGTTGGGCTTACCAGTTTCCAAAGTGACTCTCTCTAACTGGATTTCTAGCTGTATAGCTTATGTTTACAGTTCTGAGGATAAACCTTTACCCTTTAAAATCAAGGCTCATTCTACCAGATCTCAATCTACTTCTGCAGCCTTTCAGGCCAAGGTTCCACTTGACGATATTTGTGCAGCTGCTACATGGGCTACCCCTCACACTTTTATTACTCATTACAAATTGGATTTAACCTCCAGGGGCAGAGCATCTTTTGGTTCCATGGGTACTCAGGAGAATTTTTCCTTGAGCCACCCAAGAATAAGGTGCTAGGGACACTGTCCCATATGTAAAGAATGAAGGTGAGATAGGACTACTCAACATAAAGAAGTTATGTACTTACCATAACGTTCCATAGTAGTAGTCCATCTCACCCTTCATTCTTTTGAACTTGCCCTCCTGCCCCCATCCTGGAAGTACCTGGAGACAGTAAAATACTAATTGCATTATTTATGGAGACCTTTTAGTATTGACTTTTCTGTAGGCTGTTATTATTTATTCTAGTCAGCAGAAAACAAGATCTGAGGATTGTACTAGTACACCATGGGATACCTACCTAGCCACGAGCCAACCAGAAATCTTCCAGCTTGTAAACAGGCCGAGTCATAGCCAAGGATCGGCTCTGATCCCATATGTAAAGAAAGAAGGGTGAGATGGACTACTAACATGGAACATTATGTTAAGTACATAACTTCTTTTTTATCTGATCCAGCTTTGCTTTGAATTGAAAGGAAAAAAGCATAAAATATGTGGATGTTAGAGTATTTTAAGAGGTGCATTAAATGGTGAAATACTTGCTTTGAGTAAGCCGTAGCTTAATTTATCAGGAATTTTATCACTTCATATGTCAAGCTTAGTTAATTATGTGAAGTGTGAGCTTGTATATGGTTAAGAAGGAATGTCTAAAAAGCTTCCAGTTGCTAGTGTCTGCCTTTATGAAGAGACATAGGTGATGGAAAGCATCATGTGACTAGGCCCAAGTACTAAAAGTAAGTTTCTGTCACTGCTTGGGCGTGTAAAATAGTTTGAGGTAATTTAGTTAACTTTTTGGATAAATTCTGCTGGTTCAGTGATGCAGACGACAGAGTCCTTACTGTGAGCCAGATGACTTAGGATCATTTAGCAACCTAGGAGGACTGCTTTCATCTTCAATATATTGATGTGAACATGTTCCTTCTCCCATCCTTCATACGGCCCCCCCCCCAACAGAAACCAGAAAAGGAGGATGGGAGTGAGAGAGCAATACCAATTCACCTATTCTGACAATCGAGAGAGCAGCATGGTCCACTGCAATTTAGACATTTGGTACAGACTACATGTCATGGCAAGGGCAGCTTGAGTTCTTTCCTGAATTTGCAGCTCCACCAAACAGTTCATTGGTGTGCTTTAACCAGAAATTGATATGTCTTTCTGTGTCCTTTGTCTGGCATTGTGGAATGCTGTCAGGCTTATAGGAAGACAGTCCAGCATACCTCATGATGGCTGTCTGGGTAATTGTCTTTGACATCTGTTACCCAAAGTTGAACAGATGGACCAGCCTGTGCATAGCAGGGCTGATGTACAGCAGGCACAGGGAAGAAAAAAATAAACAAATTCTGGATAAAATCTGTCCATTTGTTGGTATTTGTCAAAATAAAAATAATTTTCTGAAAGTATAATGTGTTGTAAAATGACTTGTTGACAGGAAACATCTTGGAGCTTAAATGCAGTTTGCCACAGTGTTGTGTTATTCTGTGTGTATAGACATTGTATATTATACTGAAACAATTTGAATCACCCAAAACCACTCCGTGTTCAAGACCATGCTCCATTCCCATCTTTATTCTCACTGGGAATGCAAATGCTCTCGTGCCACCTAACTCTCCTCTATCATTTCTACTCACCTATCCTTTTTTTTTCTCAAAACTCAACCAAGTGATTCCTTCATTTCATTCCCACTCCCTCTCCCTTTTTACCTTTCTCATAACTCAACCTATTCACCTTTCACTGTTCTAATCTCCTCCTCTAATTCTTCCTACATCTCACCTCATGAAAGTTTGAGTGCATAAATGCCTGCACTCCAAATTATAGTTATGTCCTCCAAAATACTTGTTTTAATTTCATTCAGTGCTTTGTTGCAACACCATGCTCACATGTTGTTACTCTGTCTTCTATATTACTGTGTTTTTGTAGTTTTTGAAAATTGTATTGTACTTGTTGTCTTTGTTGATATTAGCTAGCTTTGTAAATAATTGTATATGGAGCTTTTCTACCCGGGCTTCCATTGAAAATGGGCTCATTTTGGACCAATGGACTTTTCCAGTTAAACTGCAAATAAATAATAAATAAATAAGGTACAGGAAATAAAAATGAAATAAAATGTTCTTGTGGCTAACAAGATGAAAGAATTGGGGACATTTTAGGCAATGTTTCATCATGAAAATTGTATGAATTCACCTTTCTAGGTACTCTAGTCATGTTTCAGTTTGTGTTTTTAAGAGCTGAGGTAATTGCACTAGGCACTCTGACTAGACTTTTAACCTTCCTCTAAATCTGAGTTCCCCATCTTTTGCTTTTCATTGTCAAAATGACCCCCCCCCCTCCTGTGAAGTCTGATAATAAGCAGTTTAACAGAAAAGGAAAGTGTGGCATCTTTCCCGTCTTTGAAACTGATGCTGAAAATATGGAGACTGAAATAGAGTTGAATATACAAAAAAGATGTGGATTCTCCCTGGTAATGTGAATTTGTCATTTTATGTCGTTAATGGCAAACTATTTCAAGTTGGGAAACTGGACACTTGTTTGAAGAAAGTTAATAGTTTCAAAGATTTTTTGCAAGTTTCTGTCAAGTATGGGAATATTTTGTATTTTTTTTTTTGGTTTTCAACAAGTTTGAAAATTGCAAAAACCCTTCTCCAGAAGGGCTCCTACAGACAAAGTATGGTGCTGCAGGACAAATGCCCAAAGTATACACTTTGCATATAGCTTAGCAGCCTTGGCCAGAAGTGTGTAGCACAGTTTATTAAGAAGTATGACTGCAGCATTAAACCAAAACCATGAGAGTACTTCAAGAGAACTTTATGGAAGGCTTTGAAGAAGACAGAAAAAAGTCTGGAGAGAGGTTGTAGGAGAATCCTAACCATTATTTTACTTTATTTTATTTTACATTTACATTACACTGGCTGGACACAGGTCCATTTTCAGCCGAGGCCTGGGGAGAAAAGCTCCAATGCAATATATACAAAAAGTGAGAAACAAAGAAAAATAACATCATACATAATTACAAAAAAACAAAACATCATGCATAATTACATACTTTAGAGCATGCTAGTATGTTCTAACATTCTATGTGCGTAGTATTAGGTAATTGTTAGTGTTGGATATACAAATAAGAATTCTTTAGGAACTAAAGAAACATTGATTGGTCAGTAGGCACTTAGGGGATTAGTGGTTAGGCAAAATAAAAGAAAGAGAAAGAAATTGGGGAGCAACTGTTTGCATTACAAGAAGCAGTTCTTTTCCAGTGATCTTCAAAGTAGTTTATCATACAGATAACTGATGTAGCCCTATAGATGACCAGTCTGTAAAGGGCTCATTAGGGTACTCTTCATTCATGAGCTGGCATACAGAAGTATGGAAATCCCACTAGTATTTTCTGTCAATGGAATATGACTCTCCTGATATGAGGAATAGTCCCTAGAGCCTGCTGTTACAGCTGGAGATGAGAATCCAACCCTAGATTCCCTTTCTCTTCACTTCATTAGAATCATTAAGTAATCCATTCTGTCATTTAAATAAAAAAATAAATGGATCATGTGACTGACCAACTTTTTGTTAATGAAGTTGATGAAGTAATTGGGATGTTTTAGAACGAGTTTATCCCCAAGACTTTCTCAATATAATCAAGTATGAAATTATTTGGAGTACATCACTTATAACTGACAAATCAAGGATTTCCATGCTTCCTTTGTTATTAAATATAATTCATCTGTAAAAGAGCTAGAAAAGTAACAATGAACAACTGGAGCTTACTTAAAACAAATTTTGATCTTAAGGCAGTGGGAGAAAAATCTGTTTTTACATACAAGACGGGTCAAAACATGAAATGATGTATTTTTGAACATCAGGAAAGTATGTTCACACTTAAGTTTGCAGTGCGTACCCGCCCCCGCAGTTGTAAACAATTTCCTTACATAATTGTCGATGACTCTTTTATACTTTTAGATAAAATAATACAACTGGTGAATACCAGCACAATTA